>NW_027314932.1:0-138334 GCF_023375885.2 Dermacentor andersoni | reverse complement strand
ACAAATGCGTGCGCGGGTGCTAAAAAGAGCAGCATCGGCATGCTTAGCACGTCGTTTGGTAGAAATCCACGTGCGCGTTCTGCAAAAAGCACCATTTGCATGCACATCTTGTGGTTTTGCAGAAAACTTCATCCGCGTCTACCAAAAGATGCATGTGCATGCTTAAAACGCGTTTTCGCCCAAATCCGTGCGCGGGTGCTAAAAAGAGCAGCATCGGCATGCTTAGCACGTCGTTTGGTAGAAATCCACGAGCGCGTTCTGCAAAAAGCACCATTTGCATGCACATCTTGTGGTTTTGCAGAAAACTTCATCCGCGTCTACTAAAAGATGCATGTGCATGCTTAAAACGCGTTTTCGCACAAATGCGTGCGCGGGTGCTAAAAATAGCAGCATCGGCATGCTTAGCACGTCGTTTGGTAGAAATCCACGTGCGCGTTCTGCAAAAAGCACCATTTGCATGCACATCTTGTGGTTTTGCAGAAAACTTCATCCGCGTCTACCAAAAGATGCATGTGCATGCTTCAAACGCGTTTTCGCACAAATGCGTGCGCGGGTGCTAAAAAGAGTAGCATCGGCATGCTTAGCACGTCGTTTCGTAGAAATCTACGTGCGCGTTCTGCCAAAAGCACCATTTGCATGCACATCTTGTGGTTTTGCAGAAAACTTCATCCGCGTCAACCAATAGATGCATGTGCATGCTTAAAACGCGTTTTCGCACAAATCCGTGCGCGGGTGCTAAAAAGAGCAGCAACGGCATGCTTAGCACGTCGTTTGGTAGAAATCCACGTGCGCGTTCTGCAAAAAGCACCATTTGCATGCACATCTTGTGGTTTTGCAGAAAACTTCATCCGCGTCTATCAAAAGATGCATGTGCATGCTTAAAACGCGTTTTCGCACAAATGCGTGCGCGGGTGCTAAAAAGAGCAGCATCGGCATGCTTAGCACGTCGTTTGGTAGAAATCCACGTGCGCGTTCTGCCAAAAGCACCATTTGCATGCACATCTTGTGGTTTTGCAGAAAACTTCATCCGCGTCCACCAAAAGATGCATGTGCATGCTTAAAACGCGTTTTCGCACAAATCCGTGCGCGGGTGCTAAAAAGAGCAGCATCGGCAAGCTTAGCACGTCGTTTGGTAGAAATCCACGTGCGCGTTCTGCAAAAAGCACCATTTGCATGCACATCTTGTGGTTTTGCAGAAAACTTCATCCGCGTCTACCAAAAGATGCATGTGCATGCTTAAAACGCGTTTTCGCACAAATGCGTGCGCGGGTGCTAAAAAGAGCAGCATCGGCATGCTTAGCACGTCGTTTGGTAGAAATCCACGTGCGCGTTCTGCAAAAAGCACCATTTGCATGCACATTTTGTGGTTTTGCAGAAAACTTCATCCGCGTCTACCAAAAGATGCATGTGCATGCTTAAAACGCGTTCTCGCACAAATCCGTGCGCGGGTGCTAAAAAGAGCAGCATCGGCATGCTTAGCACATCGTTTGGTTGAAATCCACGTGCGCGTTCTGCCAAAAGCACCATTTGCATGCACATCTTGTGGTTTTGCAGAAAACTTCATCCGCGTCTACCAAAAGATGCATGTGCATGCTTAAAACGCGTTTTCGCACAAATGCGTGCGCGGGTGCTAAAAAGAGTAGCATCGGCATGCTTAGCACGTCGTTTGGTAGAAATCTACGTGCGCGTTCTGCCAAAAGCACCATTTGCATGCACATCTTGTGGTTTTGCAGAAAACTTCATCCGCGTCTACCAAAAGATGCATGTGCATGCTTAAAACGCGTTTTCGCACAAATGCGTGCGCGGGTGCTAAAAAGAGCAGCATCGGCATGCTTAGCGCGTCGTTTGGTAGAAACCCACGTGCGCGTTCTGCAAAAAGCACCATTTGCATGCACATCTTGTGGTTTTGCAGAAAACTTCATCCGCGTCTACCAAAAGATGCATGTGCATGCTTCAAACGCGTTTTCGCACAAATGCGTGCGCGGGTGCTAAAAAGAGCAGCATCGGCATGCTTAGCACGTCGTTTGGTAGAAATCCACGTGCGCGTTCTGCCAAAAGCACCATTTGCATGCACATCTTGTGGTTTTGCAGCAAACTTCATCCGCGTCTACCAAAAGATGCATGTGCATGCTTAAAACGCGTTTTCGCACAAATCCGTGCGCGGGTGCTAAAAAGAGCAGCATCGGCATGCTTAGCACGTCGTTTGGTAGAAATTCACGTGCGCGTTCTGCAAAAAGCACCATTTGCATGCACATCTTGTGGTTTTGCAGAAAACTTCATCCGCGTCTACCAAAAGATGCATGTGCATGCTTAAAACGCGTTTTCGCACAAATGCGTGCGCGGGTGCTAAAAAGAGCAGCATCGGCATGCTTAGCACGTCGTTTGGTAGAAATCCACGAGCGCGTTCTGCAAAAAGCACCATTTGCATGCACATCTTGTGGTTTTGCAGAAAACTTCATCCGCGTCTACTAAAAGATGCATGTGCATGCTTAAAACGCGTTTTCGCACAAATGCGTGCGCGGGTGCTAAAAAGAGCAGCATCGGCATGCTTAGCACGTCGTTTGGTAGAAATCCACGTGCGCGTTCTGCCAAAAGCACCATTTGCATGCACATCTTGTGGTTTTGCAGAAAACTTCATCCGCGTCTACCAAAAGATGCATGTGCATGCTTAAAACGCGTTTTCGCACAAATCCGTGCGCGGGTGCTAAAAAGAGCAGCATCGGCATGCTTAGCACGTCGTTTGGTAGAAATCCACGTGCGCGTTCTGCAAAAAGCACCATTTGCATGCACATCTTGTGGTTTTGCAGAAAACTTCATCCGCGTCTACCAAAAGATGCATGTGCATGCTTAAAACGCGTTTTCGCACAAATGCGTGCGCGGGTGCTAAAAATAGCAGCATCGGCATGCTTAGCACGTCGTTTGGTAGAAATCCACGTGCGCGTTCTGCAAAAAGCACCATTTGCATGCACATCTTGTGGTTTTGCAGAAAACTTCATCCGCGTCTACCAAAAGATGCATGTGCATGCTTCAAAAGCGTTTTCGCACAAATGCGTGCGCGGGTGCTAAAAAGAGTAGCATCGGCATGCTTAGCACGTCGTTTCGTAGAAATCTACGTGCGCGTTCTGCCAAAAGCACCATTTGCATGCACATCTTGTGGTTTTGCAGAAAACTTCATCCGCGTCTACCAAAAGATGCATGTGCATGCTTAAAACGCGTTTTCGCACAAATGCGTGCGCGGGTGCTAAAAATAGCAGCATCGGCATGCTTAGCACGTCGTTTGGTATAAATCCACGTGCGCGTTCTGCAAAAAGCACCATTTGCATGCACATCTTGTGGTTTTGCAGAAAACTTCATCCGCGTCTACCAAAAGATGCATGTGCATGCTTCAAACGCGTTTTCGCACAAATGCGTGCGCGGGTGCTAAAAAGAGTAGCATCGGCATGCTTAGCACGTCGTTTGGTAGAAATCTACGTGCGCGTTCTGCCAAAAGCACCATTTGCATGCACATCTTGTGGTTTTGCAGAAAACTTCATCCGCGTCAACCAATAGATGCATGTGCATGCTTAAAACGCGTTTTCGCACAAATCCGTGCGCGGGTGCTAAAAAGAGCAGCAACGGCATGCTTAGCACGTCGTTTGGTAGAAATCGACGTGCGCGTTCTGCAAAAAGCACCATTTGCATGCACATCTTGTGGTTTTGCAGAAAACTTCATCCGCGTCTATCAAAAGATGCATGTGCATGCTTAAAACGCGTTTTCGCACAAATGCGTGCGCGGGTGCTAAAAAGAGCAGCATCGGCATGCTTAGCACGTCGTTTGGTAGAAATCCACGTGCGCGTTCTGCCAAAAGCACCATTTGCATGCACATCTTGTGGTTTTCCAGAAAACTTCATCCGCGTCTACCAAAAGATGCATGTGCATGCTTAAAACGCGTTTTCGCACAAATCCGTGCGCGGGTGCTAAAAAGAGCAGCATCGGCAAGCTTAGCACGTCGTTTGGTAGAAATCCACGTGCGCGTTCTGCAAAAAGCACCATTTGCATGCACATCTTGTGGTTTTGCAGAAAACTTCATCCGCGTCTACCAAAAGATGCATGTGCATGCTTAAAACGCGTTTTCGCACAAATGCGTGCGCGGGTGCTAAAAAGAGCAGCATCGGCATGCTTAGCACGTCGTTTGGTAGAAATCCACGTGCGCGTTCTGCAAAAAGCACCATTTGCATGCACATCTTGTGGTTTTGCAGAAAACTTCATCCGCGTCTACCAAAAGATGCATGTGCATGCTTCAAACGCGTTTTCGCACAAATCCGTGCGCGGGTGCTAAAAAGAGCAGCATCGGCATGCTTAGCACGTCGTTTGGTAGAAATTCACGTGCGCGTTCTGCAAAAAGCACCATTTGCATGCACATCTTGTGGTTTTGCAGAAAACTTCATCCGCGTCTACCAAAAGATGCATGTGCATGCTTAAAACGCGTTTTCGCACAAATGCGTGCGCGGGTGCTAAAAAGAGCAGCATCGGCATGCTTAGCACGTCGTTTGGTAGAAATCCACGTGCGCGTTCTGCCAAAAGCACCATTTGCATGCACATCTTGTGGTTTTCCAGAAAACTTCATCCGCGTCTACCAAAAGATGCATGTGCATGCTTAAAACGCGTTTTCGCACAAATCCGTGCGCGGGTGCTAAAAAGAGCAGCATCGGCAAGCTTAGCACGTCGTTTGGTAGAAATCCACGTGCGCGTTCTGCAAAAAGCACCATTTGCATGCACATCTTGTGGTTTTGCAGAAAACTTCATCCGCGTCTACCAAAAGATGCATGTGCATGCTTAAAACGCGTTTTCGCACAAATGCGTGCGCGGGTGCTAAAAAGAGCAGCATCGGCATGCTTAGCACGTCGTTTGGTAGAAATCCACGTGCGCGTTCTGCAAAAAGCACCATTTGCATGCACATCTTGTGGTTTTGCAGAAAACTTCATCCGCGTCTACCAAAAGATGCATGTGCATGCTTAAAACGCGTTTTCGCCCAAATCCGTGCGCGGGTGCTAAAAAGAGCAGCATCGGCATGCTTAGCACGTCGTTTGGTAGAAATCCACGAGCGCGTTCTGCAAAAAGCACCATTTGCATGCACATCTTGTGGTTTTGCAGAAAACTTCATCCGCGTCTACTAAAAGATGCATGTGCATGCTTAAAACGCGTTTTCGCACAAATGCGTGCGCGGGTGCTAAAAATAGCAGCATCGGCATGCTTAGCACGTCGTTTGGTAGAAATCCACGTGCGCGTTCTGCAAAAAGCACCATTTGCATGCACATCTTGTGGTTTTGCAGAAAACTTCATCCGCGTCTACCAAAAGATGCATGTGCATGCTTCAAACGCGTTTTCGCACAAATGCGTGCGCGGGTGCTAAAAAGAGTAGCATCGGCATGCTTAGCACGTCGTTTCGTAGAAATCTACGTGCGCGTTCTGCCAAAAGCACCATTTGCATGCACATCTTGTGGTTTTGCAGAAAACTTCATCCGCGTCAACCAATAGATGCATGTGCATGCTTAAAACGCGTTTTCGCACAAATCCGTGCGCGGGTGCTAAAAAGAGCAGCAACGGCATGCTTAGCACGTCGTTTGGTAGAAATCCACGTGCGCGTTCTGCAAAAAGCACCATTTGCATGCACATCTTGTGGTTTTGCAGAAAACTTCATCCGCGTCTATCAAAAGATGCATGTGCATGCTTAAAACGCGTTTTCGCACAAATGCGTGCGCGGGTGCTAAAAAGAGCAGCATCGGCATGCTTAGCACGTCGTTTGGTAGAAATCCACGTGCGCGTTCTGCCAAAAGCACCATTTGCATGCACATCTTGTGGTTTTGCAGAAAACTTCATCCGCGTCCACCAAAAGATGCATGTGCATGCTTAAAACGCGTTTTCGCACAAATCCGTGCGCGGGTGCTAAAAAGAGCAGCATCGGCAAGCTTAGCACGTCGTTTGGTAGAAATCCACGTGCGCGTTCTGCAAAAAGCACCATTTGCATGCACATCTTGTGGTTTTGCAGAAAACTTCATCCGCGTCTACCAAAAGATGCATGTGCATGCTTAAAACGCGTTTTCGCACAAATGCGTGCGCGGGTGCTAAAAAGAGCAGCATCGGCATGCTTAGCACGTCGTTTGGTAGAAATCCACGTGCGCGTTCTGCAAAAAGCACCATTTGCATGCACATTTTGTGGTTTTGCAGAAAACTTCATCCGCGTCTACCAAAAGATGCATGTGCATGCTTAAAACGCGTTCTCGCACAAATCCGTGCGCGGGTGCTAAAAAGAGCAGCATCGGCATGCTTAGCACGTTGTTTGGTAGAAATCCACGTGCGCGTTCTGCAAAAAGCACCATTTGCATGCACATCTTGTGGTTTTGCAGAAAACTTCATCCGCGTCTACCCAAAGATGCATCATCATCATCATCATCAGCCTGGTTACGCCCACTGCAGGGCAAAGGCCTCTCCCATACTTCTCCAACAACCCCGGTCATGTACTAATTGCGGCCATGCCGTCCCTGCAAACTTCTTAATCTCATCCGCCCACCTAACTTTCTGCCGCCCCCTGCTACGCTTCCCTTCCCTTGGGATCCAGTCCGTAACCCTTAATGACCATCGGTTATCTTCCCTCCTCATTACATGTCCTGCCCATGCCCATTTCTTTTTCTTGATTTCAACTAAGATGTCATTAACTCGCGTTTGTTCCCTCACCCAATCTGCTCTTTTCTTATCCCTTAACGTTACACCTATCATTCTTCTTTCCATAGCTCGTTGCGTCGTCCTCAATTTGAGTAGAACCCTTTTCGTAAGCCTCCAGGTTTCTGCCCCGTAGGTGAGTACTGGTAAGACACAGCTATTATACACTTTTCTCTTGAGGGATAATGGCAACCTGCTGTTCATGATCTGAGAATGCCTGCCAAACGCACCCCAGCCCATTCTTATTCTTCTGGTTATTTCCGTCTCATGATCCGGATCCGCCGTCACTACCTGCCCTAAGTAGATGTATTCCCTTACGACTTCCAGTGCCTCGCTGCCTATTGTAAATTGCTGTTCTCTTCCGAGACTGTTAAACATTACTTTAGTTTTCTGCAGATTAATTTTTAGACCCACTCTTCTGCTTTGCCTCTCCAGGTCAGTGAGCATGCATTGCAATTGGTCCCCTGAGTTACTAAGCAAGGCAATATCATCAGCGAATCGCAAGTTACTAAGGTATTCTCCATTAATTTTTATCCCCAATTCTTCCCAATCCAGGTCTCTGAATACCTCCTGTAAACACGCTGTGAATAGCATTGGAGAGATCGTATCTCCCTGCCTGACGCCTTTCTTTATTGGGATTTTGTTGCTTTCTTTATGGAGGACTACGGTGGCTGTGGAGCCGCTATAGATATTTTTCAGTATTTTTACATACGGCTCGTCTACACCCTGATTCCTTAATGCCTCCATGACTGCTGAGGTTTCGACAGAATCAAACGCTTTCTCATAATCAATGAAAGCTATATATAAGGGTTGGTTATATTCCGCACATTTCTCTATCACCTGATTGATAGTGTGAATATGATCTATTGTTGAGTAGCCTTTACGGAATCCTGCCTGGTCCTTTGCTTGACAGAAGTCTAAGGTGTTCCTGATTCTATTTGCGATTACCTTAGTAAATATTTTGTAGGCAACGGACAGTAAGCTGATCGGTCTATAATTTTTCAAGTCTTTGGCGTCCCCTTTCTTATGGATTAGGATTATGTTAGCGTTCTTCCAAGATTCCGGTACGCTCGACGTCATGAGGCATTGCGTATACAGGGTGGCCAGTTTCTCTAGAACAATCTGCCCACCATCCTTCAACAAATCTGCTGTTACGTGATCCTCCCCAGCTGCCTTCCCCCTTTGCATTTCTCCCAAGGCTTTCTTTACTTCTTCCGGCGTTACCTTTGGGACTTCGAATTCCTCTAGACTATTTTCTCTTCCATTATCGTCGTGGGTGCCACTGGTACTGTATAAATTTCTATAGAACTCCTCAGCCACTTGAACTATCTCATCCATATTAGTAATGATATTGCCGGCTTTGTCTCTTAACGCATACATCTGATTCCTGCCAATTCCTAGTTTCTTCTTCACTGTTTTTAGGCTTCCGCCGTTCCTGAGAGCATGTTCAATTCTATCCATATTATACTTCCTTATGTCAGCTGTCTTACGCTTGTTGATTAACTTCGAAAGTTCTGCCAGTTCTATTCTAGCTGTAGGGTTAGAGGCTTTCATACATTGGCGTTTCTTGATCAGATCTTTCGTCGTCTGCGATAGTTTACTGGTATCCTGCCTAATCGAGTTACCACCGACTTCCATTGCACACTTCTTAATGATGCCCACAAGGTTGTCGTTCATTGCTTCAACACTAAGGTCCTCTTCCTGAGGTAAAGCCGAATACCTGTTCTGTAGCTTGATCTGGAATTCCTCTATTTTCCCTCTTACCGCTAACTCATTGATCGGCTTCTTATGTACCAGTTTCTTCCGTTCCCTCCTCAGGTCTAGGCTAATTCGAGTTCTTACCATCCTGTGGTCACTGCAGCGCACCTTGCCGAGCACGTCCACATCTTGTATGATGCCAGGGTTAGCGCAGAGTATGAAGTCTATTTCATTTCTAGTCTCGCCGTTCGGGCTCCTCCACGTCCACTTTCGGCTATCCCGCTTGCGGAAGAAAGTATTCATTATCCTCATATTATTCTGTTCCGCAAACTCGACTAATAACTCCCCCCTGCTATTCCTAGTGCCTATGCCATATTCCCCCACTGCCTTGTCTCCAGCCTGCTTCTTGCCTACCTTGGCATTAAAGTCGCCCATTAGTATAGTGTATTTGGTTTTCACTCTACCCATCGCCGATTCCACGTCTTCATAGAAGCATTCGACTTCCTGGTCATCATGACTGGATGTAGGGGCGTAGACCTGTACAATCTTCATTTTGTACCTCTTATTAAGTTTAACAACAAGACCTGCCACCCTCTCGTTAATGCTATAGAGTTCCTGTATGTTACCAGCTATATTCTTATTAATCAGGAATCCGACTCCTAGTTCTCTTCTTTCCTCTAGGCCGCGGTAGCACAGGACGTGCCCGCTTTTTAGCACTGTATATGCTTCTTTTGGCCTCCTAACTTCACTGAGCCCTATTATATCCCATTTACTGCCCTCTAATTCCTCCAATAGCACTGCTAGACTCGCCTCACTAGATAACGTTCTAGCGTTAAACGTTGCCAGGTTCATATTCCAATGGCGGCCTGTCCGGAGCCAGTGATTCTTAGCACCCTCTGCAGCGTCGCAGGTCTGACCGCCGCCGTGGTCAGTAGCTTCGCAGCTGCTGGGGACTGAGGGCCGGGGTTTGATTGTTGTGTTCATATAGGAGGTTGTGGCCAAGTACTGCACCAGGGTGGCCAATCCTGCTCTGGTGAGGGAGTGCGTTACCGGTTCTGGTCACCGGGATCAGGCCACACTCCAGGCCTGTTTGTGCAATTTTATCAACACGCGGATTTTTTTTTTTTTTTTTTAATCCGGTGGAAAATTGCCGGCACCGGGATTCGAACCACGGACCTCTTGCACGCGAGGCGGGTGTTCTACCTCTACGCCACCGCTGCACCTCCAAAGACATCCAAAGACTCCAAAAGATGCATGTGCATGCTTAAAACGCGTTTTCGCACAAATCCGTGCGCGGGTGCTAAAAAGAGCAGCATCGGCATGCTTAGCACGTCGTTTGGTAGAAATCCACGTGCGCGTTCTGCAAAAAGCACCATTTGCATGCACATCTTGTGGTTTTGCAGAAAACTTCATCCGCGTCTACCAAAAGATGCATGTGCATGCTTAAAACGCGTTTTCGCACCAATGCGTGCGCGGGTGCTAAAAAGAGCAGCATCGGCATGCTTAGCACGTCGTTTGGTAGAAATCCACGAGCGCGTTCTGCAAAAAGCACCATTTGCATGCACATCTTGTGGTTTTGCAGAAAACTTCATCCGCGTCTACTAAAAGATGCATGTGCATGCTTAAAACGCGTTTTCGCACAAATGCGTGCGCGGGTGCTAAAAATAGCAGCATCGGCATGCTTAGCACGTCGTTTGGTAGAAATCCACGTGCGCGTTCTGCCAAAAGCACCATTTGCATGCACATCTTGTGGTTTTGCAGAAAACTTCATCCGCGTCTACCAAAAGATGCATGTGCATGCTTAAAACGCGTTCTCGCAGAAATCCGTGCGCGGGTGCTAAAAAGAGCAGCATCGGCATGCTTAGCACGTCGTTTGGTAGAAATCCACGTGCGCGTTCTGCAAAAAGCACCATTTGCATGCACATCTTGTGGTTTTGCAGAAAACTTCATCCGCGTCTACCAAAAGATGCATGTGCATGCTTAAAACGCGTTTTCGCACAAATGCGTGCGCGGGTGCTAAAAAGAGCAGCATCGGCATGCTTAGCACGTCGTTTGGTAGAAATCCACGAGCGCGTTCTGCAAAAAGCACCATTTGCATGCACATCTTGTGGTTTTGCAGAAAACTTCATCCGCGTCTACCAAAAGATGCATGTGCATGCTTAAAACGTGTTTTCGCACAAATGCGTGCGCGGGTGCTAAAAAGAGCAGCATCGGCATGCTTAGCACGTCGTTTGGTTGAAATCCACGTGCGCGTTCTGCCAAAAGCACCATTTGCATGCACATCTTGTGGTTTTGCAGAAAACTTCATCCGCGTCTACCAAAAGATGCATGTGCATGCTTAAAACGCGTTTTCGCACAAATCCGTGCGCGGGTGCTAAAAAGAGCAGCATCGGCATGCTTAGCACGTCGTTTGGTAGAAATCCACGTGCGCGTTCTGCAAAAAGCACCATTTGCATGCACATCTTGTGGTTTTGCAGAAAACTTCATCCGCGTCTACCAAAAGATGCATGTGCATGCTTAAAACGCGTTTTCGCACAAATGCGTGCGCGGGTGCTAAAAAGAGCAGCATTGGCATGCTTAGCACGTCGTTTGGTAGAAATCCACGTGCGCGTTCTGCCAAAAGCACCATTTGCATGCACTTCTTGTGGTTTTGCAGAAAACTTCATCCGCGTCTACCAAAATATGCATGTGCATGCTTAAAACGCGTTTTCGCACAAATGCGTGCGCGGGTGCTAAAAAGAGCAGCATCGGCATGCTTAGCACGTCGTTTGGTAGAAATCCACGTGCGCGTTCTGCAAAAAGCACCATTTGCATGCACATCTTGTGGTTTTGCAGAAAACTTCATCCGCGTCTACCAAAAGATGCATGTGCATGCTTAAAACGCGTTTTCGCACAAATGCGTGCGCGGGTGCTAAAAAGAGCAGCATCGGCATGCTTAGCGCGTCGTTTGGTAGAAATCCACGTGCGCGTTCTGCAAAAAGCACCATTTGCATGCACATCTTGTGGTTTTGCAGAAAACTTCATCCGCGTCTACCAAAAGATGCATGTGCATGCTTCAAACGCGTTTTCGCACAAATGCGTGCGCGGGTGCTAAAAAGAGCAGCATCGGCATGCTTAGCACGTCGTTTGGTAGAAATCCACGTGCGCGTTCTGCCAAAAGCACCATTTGCATGCACATCTTGTGGTTTTGCAGCAAACTTCATCCGCGTCTACCAAAAGATGCATGTGCATGCTTAAAACGCGTTTTCGCACAAATCCGTGCGCGGGTGCTAAAAAGAGCAGCATCGGCATGCTTAGCACGTCGTTTGGTAGAAATCCACGTGCGCGTTCTGCAAAAAGCACCATTTGCATGCACATCTTGTGGTTTTGCAGAAAACTTCATCCGCGTCTACCAAAAGATGCATGTGCATGCTTAAAACGCGTTTTCGCACAAATGCGTGCGCGGGTGCTAAAAAGAGCAGCATCGGCATGCTTAGCACGTCGTTTTGGTAGAAATCCACGTGCGCGTTCTGCCAAAAGCACCATTTGCATGCACATCTTGTGGTTTTGCAGAAAACTTCATCCGCGTCTACCAAAAGATGCATGTGCATGCTTAAAACGCGTTTTCGCACAAATCCGTGCGCGGGTGCTAAAAAGAGCAGCATCGGCATGCTTAGCACGTCGTTTGGTAGAAATCCACGTGCGCGTTCTGCAAAAAGCACCATTTGCATGCACATCTTGTGGTTTTGCAGAAACCTTCATCCGCGTCTACCAAAAGATGCATGTGCATGCTTAAAACGCGTTTTCGCACAAATGCGTGCGCGGGTGCTAAAAATAGCAGCATCGGCATGCTTAGCACGTCGTTTGGTAGAAATCCACGTGCGCGTTCTGCAAAAAGCACCATTTGCATGGACATCTTGTGGTTTTGCAGAAAACTTCATCCGCGTCTACCAAAAGATGCATGTGCATGCTTCAAACGCGTTTTCGCACAAATGCGTGCGCGGGTGCTAAAAAGAGTAGCATCGGCATGCTTAGCACGTCGTTTCGTAGAAATCTACGTGCGCGTTCTGCCAAAAGCACCATTTGCATGCACATCTTGTGGTTTTGCAGAAAACTTCATCCGCGTCAACCAATAGATGCATGTGCATGCTTAAAACGCGTTTTCGCACAAATCCGTGCGCGGGTGCTAAAAAGAGCAGCAACGGCATGCTTAGCACGTCGTTTGGTAGAAATCCACGTGCGCGTTCTGCAAAAGGCACCATTTGCATGCACATCTTGTGGTTTTGCAGAAAACTTCATCCGCGTCTATCAAAAGATGCATGTGCATGCTTAAAACGCGTTTTCGCACAAATGCGTGCGCGGGTGCTAAAAAGAGCAGCATCGGCATGCTTAGCACGTCGTTTGGTAGAAATCCACGTGCGCGTTCTGCCAAAAGCACCATTTGCATGCACATCTTGTGGTTTTGCAGAAAACTTCATCCGCGTCTACCAAAAGATGCATGTGCATGCTTAAAACGCGTTTTCGCACAAATCCGTGCGCGGGTGCTAAAAAGAGCAGCATCGGCAAGCTTAGCACGTCGTTTGGTAGAAATCCACGTGCGCGTTCTGCAAAAAGCACCATTTGCATGCACATCTTGTGGTTTTGCAGAAAACTTCATCCGCGTCTACCAAAAGATGCATGTGCATGCCTAAAACGCGTTTTCGCACAAATGCGTGCGCGGGTGCTAAAAAGAGCAGCATCGGCATGCTTAGCACGTCGTTTGGTAGAAATCCACGTGCGCGTTCTGCAAAAAGCACCATTTGCATGCACATTTTGTGGTTTTGCAGAAAACTTCATCCGCGTCTACCAAAAGATGCATGTGCATGCTTAAAACGCGTTCTCGCACAAATCCGTGCGCGGGTGCTAAAAAGAGCAGCATCGGCATGCTTAGCACGTTGTTTGGTAGAAATCCACGTGCGCGTTCTGCAAAAAGCACCATTTGCATGCACATCTTGTGGTTTTGCAGAAAACTTCATCCGCGTCTACCCAAAGATGCATGTGAATGCTTAAAACGCGTTTTCGCACAAATCCGTGCGCGGGTGCTAAAAAGAGCAGCATCGGCATGCTTAGCACGTCGTTTGGTAGAAATCCACGTGCGCGTTCTGCAAAAAGCACCATTTGCATGCACATCTTGTGGTTTTGCAGAAAACTTCATCCGCGTCTACCAAAAGATGCATGTGCATGCTTAAAACGCGTTTTCGCACAAATGCGTGCGCGGGTGCTAAAAATAGCAGCATCGGCATGCTTAGCACGTCGTTTGGTAGAAATCCACGTGCGCGTTCTGCAAAAAGCACCATTTGCATGCACATCTTGTGGTTTTGCAGAAAACTTCATCCGCGTCTACCAAAAGATGCATGTGCATGCTTCAAACGCGTTTTCGCACAAATGCGTGCGCGGGTGCTAAAAAGAGTAGCATCGGCATGCTTAGCACGTCGTTTGGTAGAAATCTACGTGCGCGTTCTGCCAAAAGCACCATTTGCATGCACATCTTGTGGTTTTGCAGAAAACTTCATCCGCGTCAACCAATAGATGCATGTGCATGCTTAAAACGCGTTTTCGCACAAATCCGTGCGCGGGTGCTAAAAAGAGCAGCAACGGCATGCTTAGCACGTCGTTTGGTAGAAATCGACGTGCGCGTTCTGCAAAAAGCACCATTTGCATGCACATCTTGTGGTTTTGCAGAAAACTTCATCCGCGTCTATCAAAAGATGCATGTGCATGCTTAAAACGCGTTTTCGCACAAATGCGTGCGCGGGTGCTAAAAAGAGCAGCATCGGCATGCTTAGCACGTCGTTTGGTAGAAATCCACGTGCGCGTTCTGCCAAAAGCACCATTTGCATGCACATCTTGTGGTTTTGCAGAAAACTTCATCCGCGTCTACCAAAAGATGCATGTGCATGCTTAAAACGCGTTTTCGCACAAATCCGTGCGCGGGTGCTAAAAAGAGGAGCATCGGCAAGCTTAGCACGTCGTTTGGTAGAAATCCACGTGCGCGTTCTGCAAAAAGCACCATTTGCATGCACATCTTGTGGTTTTGCAGAAAACTTCATCCGCGTCTACCAAAAGATGCATGTGCATGCTTAAAACGCGTTTTCGCACAAATGCGTGCGCGGGTGCTAAAAAGAGCAGCATCGGCATGCTTAGCACGTCGTTTGGTAGAAATCCACGTGCGCGTTCTGCAAAAAGCACCATTTGCATGCACATCTTGTGGTTTTGCAGAAAACTTCATCCGCGTCTACCAAAAGATGCATGTGCATGCTCAAAACGCGTTTTCGCACAAATCCGTGCGCGGGTGCTAAAAAGAGCAGCATCGGCATGCTTAGCACGTCGTTTGGTAGAAATCCACGTGCGCGTTCTGCCAAAAGCACCATTTGCATGCACATCTTGTGGTTTTGCAGAAAACTTCATCCGCGTCTACCAAAAGATGCATGTGCATGCTTAAAACGCGTTCTCGCACAAATCCGTGCGCGGGTGCTAAAAAGAGCAGCATCGGCATGCTTAGCACGTCGTTTGGTAGAAATCCACGTGCGCGTTCTGCAAAAAGCACCATTTGCATGCACATCTTGTGGTTTTGCAGAAAACTTCATCCGGGTCTACCAAAAGATGCATGTGCATGCTTAAAACGCGTTTTCGCACAAATGCGTGCGCGGGTGCTAAAAAGAGCAGCATCGGCATGCTTAGCACGTCGTTTGGTAGAAATCCACGAGCGCGTTCTGCAAAAAGCACCATTTGCATGCACATCTTGTGGTTTTGCAGAAAACTTCATCCGCGTCTACCAAAAGATGCATGTGCATGCTTAAAACGCGTTTTCGCACAAATGCGTGCGCGGGTGCTAAAAAGAGCAGCATCGGCATGCTTAGCACATCGTTTGGTTGAAATCCACGTGCGCGTTCTGCCAAAAGCACCATTTGCATGCACATCTTGTGGTTTTGCAGAAAACTTCATCCGCGTCTACCAAAAGATGCATGTGCATGCTTAAAACGCGTTTTCGCACAAATGCGTGCGCGGGTGCTAAAAAGAGTAGCATCGGCATGCTTAGCACGTCGTTTGGTAGAAATCTACGTGCGCGTTCTGCCAAAAGCACCATTTGCATGCACATCTTGTGGTTTTGCAGAAAACTTCATCCGCGTCTACCAAAAGATGCATGTGCATGCTTAAAACGCGTTTTCGCACAAATGCGTGCGCGGGTGCTAAAAAGAGCAGCATCGGCATGCTTAGCGCGTCGTTTGGTAGAAACCCACGTGCGCGTTCTGCAAAAAGCACCATTTGCATGCACATCTTGTGGTTTTGCAGAAAACTTCATCCGCGTCTACCAAAAGATGCATGTGCATGCTTCAAACGCGTTTTCGCACAAATGCGTGCGCGGGTGCTAAAAAGAGCAGCATCGGCATGCTTAGCACGTCGTTTGGTAGAAATCCACGTGCGCGTTCTGCCAAAAGCACCATTTGCATGCACATCTTGTGGTTTTGCAGCAAACTTCATCCGCGTCTACCAAAAGATGCATGTGCATGCTTAAAACGCGTTTTCGCACAAATCCGTGCGCGGGTGCTAAAAAGAGCAGCATCGGCATGCTTAGCACGTCGTTTGGTAGAAATGCACGTGCGCGTTCTGCAAAAAGCACCATTTGCATGCACATCTTGTGGTTTTGCAGAAAACTTCATCCGCGTCTACCAAAAGATGCATGTGCATGCTTAAAACGCGTTTTCGCACAAATGCGTGCGCGGGTGCTAAAAAGAGCAGCATCGGCATGCTTAGCACGTCGTTTGGTAGAAATCCACGAGCGCGTTCTGCAAAAAGCACCATTTGCATGCACATCTTGTGGTTTTGCAGAAAACTTCATCCGCGTCTACTAAAAGATGCATGTGCATGCTTAAAACGCGTTTTCGCACAAATGCGTGCGCGGGTGCTAAAAAGAGCAGCATCGGCATGCTTAGCACGTCGTTTGGTAGAAATCCACGTGCGCGTTCTGCCAAAAGCACCATTTGCATGCACATCTTGTGGTTTTGCAGAAAACTTCATCCGCGTCTACCAAAAGATGCATGTGCATGCTTAAAACGCGTTTTCGCACAAATCCGTGCGCGGGTGCTAAAAAGAGCAGCATCGGCATGCTTAGCACGTCGTTTGGTAGAAATCCACGTGCGCGTTCTGCAAAAAGCACCATTTGCATGCACATCTTGTGGTTTTGCAGAAAACTTCATCCGCGTCTACCAAAAGATGCATGTGCATGCTTCAAAAGCGTTTTCGCACAAATGCGTGCGCGGGTGCTAAAAAGAGTAGCATCGGCATGCTTAGCACGTCGTTTCGTAGAAATCTACGTGCGCGTTCTGCCAAAAGCACCATTTGCATGCACATCTTGTGGTTTTGCAGAAAACTTCATCCGCGTCTACCAAAAGATGCATGTGCATGCTTAAAACGCGTTTTCGCACAAATGCGTGCGCGGGTGCTAAAAATAGCAGCATCGGCATGCTTAGCACGTCGTTTGGTATAAATCCACGTGCGCGTTCTGCAAAAAGCACCATTTGCATGCACATCTTGTGGTTTTGCAGAAAACTTCATCCGCGTCTACCAAAAGATGCATGTGCATGCTTCAAACGCGTTTTCGCACAAATGCGTGCGCGGGTGCTAAAAAGAGTAGCATCGGCATGCTTAGCACGTCGTTTGGTAGAAATCTACGTGCGCGTTCTGCCAAAAGCACCATTTGCATGCACATCTTGTGGTTTTGCAGAAAACTTCATCCGCGTCAACCAATAGATGCATGTGCATGCTTAAAACGCGTTTTCGCACAAATCCGTGCGCGGGTGCTAAAAAGAGCAGCAACGGCATGCTTAGCACGTCGTTTGGTAGAAATCGACGTGCGCGTTCTGCAAAAAGCACCATTTGCATGCACATCTTGTGGTTTTGCAGAAAACTTCATCCGCGTCTATCAAAAGATGCATGTGCATGCTTAAAACGCGTTTTCGCACAAATGCGTGCGCGGGTGCTAAAAAGAGCAGCATCGGCATGCTTAGCACGTCGTTTGGTAGAAATCCACGTGCGCGTTCTGCCAAAAGCACCATTTGCATGCACATCTTGTGGTTTTCCAGAAAACTTCATCCGCGTCTACCAAAAGATGCATGTGCATGCTTAAAACGCGTTTTCGCACAAATCCGTGCGCGGGTGCTAAAAAGAGCAGCATCGGCAAGCTTAGCACGTCGTTTGGTAGAAATCCACGTGCGCGTTCTGCAAAAAGCACCATTTGCATGCACATCTTGTGGTTTTGCAGAAAACTTCATCCGCGTCTACCAAAAGATGCATGTGCATGCTTAAAACGCGTTTTCGCACAAATGCGTGCGCGGGTGCTAAAAAGAGCAGCATCGGCATGCTTAGCACGTCGTTTGGTAGAAATCCACGTGCGCGTTCTGCAAAAAGCACCATTTGCATGCACATCTTGTGGTTTTGCAGAAAACTTCATCCGCGTCTACCAAAAGATGCATGTGCATGCTTAAAACGCGTTTTCGCACAAATCCGTGCGCGGGTGCTAAAAAGAGCAGCATCGGCATGCTTAGCACGTCGTTTGGTAGAAATCCACGTGCGCGTTCTGCAAAAAGCACCATTTGCATGCACATCTTGTGGTTTTGCAGAAAACTTCATCCGCGTCTACCAAAAGATGCATGTGCATGCTTAAAACGCGTTTTCGCACAAATGCGTGCGCGGGTGCTAAAAATAGCAGCATCGGCATGCTTAGCACGTCGTTTGGTAGAAATCCACGTGCGCGTTCTGCAAAAAGCACCATTTGCATGGACATCTTGTGGTTTTGCAGAAAACTTCATCCGCGTCTACCAAAAGATGCATGTGCATGCTTCAAACGCGTTTTCGCACAAATGCGTGCGCGGGTGCTAAAAAGAGTAGCATCGGCATGCTTAGCACGTCGTTTCGTAGAAATCTACGTGCGCGTTCTGCCAAAAGCACCATTTGCATGCACATCTTGTGGTTTTGCAGAAAACTTCATCCGCGTCAACCAATAGATGCATGTGCATGCTTAAAACGCGTTTTCGCACAAATCCGTGCGCGGGTGCTAAAAAGAGCAGCAACGGCATGCTTAGCACGTCGTTTGGTAGAAATCCACGTGCGCGTTCTGCAAAAGGCACCATTTGCATGCACATCTTGTGGTTTTGCAGAAAACTTCATCCGCGTCTATCAAAAGATGCATGTGCATGCTTAAAACGCGTTTTCGCACAAATGCGTGCGCGGGTGCTAAAAAGAGCAGCATCGGCATGCTTAGCACGTCGTTTGGTAGAAATCCACGTGCGCGTTCTGCCAAAAGCACCATTTGCATGCACATCTTGTGGTTTTGCAGAAAACTTCATCCGCGTCTACCAAAAGATGCATGTGCATGCTTAAAACGCGTTTTCGCACAAATCCGTGCGCGGGTGCTAAAAAGAGCAGCATCGGCAAGCTTAGCACGTCGTTTGGTAGAAATCCACGTGCGCGTTCTGCAAAAAGCACCATTTGCATGCACATCTTGTGGTTTTGCAGAAAACTTCATCCGCGTCTACCAAAAGATGCATGTGCATGCCTAAAACGCGTTTTCGCACAAATGCGTGCGCGGGTGCTAAAAAGAGCAGCATCGGCATGCTTAGCACGTCGTTTGGTAGAAATCCACGTGCGCGTTCTGCAAAAAGCACCATTTGCATGCACATTTTGTGGTTTTGCAGAAAACTTCATCCGCGTCTACCAAAAGATGCATGTGCATGCTTAAAACGCGTTCTCGCACAAATCCGTGCGCGGGTGCTAAAAAGAGCAGCATCGGCATGCTTAGCACGTTGTTTGGTAGAAATCCACGTGCGCGTTCTGCAAAAAGCACCATTTGCATGCACATCTTGTGGTTTTGCAGAAAACTTCATCCGCGTCTACCCAAAGATGCATGTGAATGCTTAAAACGCGTTTTCGCACAAATCCGTGCGCGGGTGCTAAAAAGAGCAGCATCGGCATGCTTAGCACGTCGTTTGGTAGAAATCCACGTGCGCGTTCTGCAAAAAGCACCATTTGCATGCACATCTTGTGGTTTTGCAGAAAACTTCATCCGCGTCTACCAAAAGATGCATGTGCATGCTTAAAACGCGTTTTCGCACAAATGCGTGCGCGGGTGCTAAAAATAGCAGCATCGGCATGCTTAGCACGTCGTTTGGTAGAAATCCACGTGCGCGTTCTGCAAAAAGCACCATTTGCATGCACATCTTGTGGTTTTGCAGAAAACTTCATCCGCGTCTACCAAAAGATGCATGTGCATGCTTCAAACGCGTTTTCGCACAAATGCGTGCGCGGGTGCTAAAAAGAGTAGCATCGGCATGCTTAGCACGTCGTTTGGTAGAAATCTACGTGCGCGTTCTGCCAAAAGCACCATTTGCATGCACATCTTGTGGTTTTGCAGAAAACTTCATCCGCGTCAACCAATAGATGCATGTGCATGCTTAAAACGCGTTTTCGCACAAATCCGTGCGCGGGTGCTAAAAAGAGCAGCAACGGCATGCTTAGCACGTCGTTTGGTAGAAATCGACGTGCGCGTTCTGCAAAAAGCACCATTTGCATGCACATCTTGTGGTTTTGCAGAAAACTTCATCCGCGTCTATCAAAAGATGCATGTGCATGCTTAAAACGCGTTTTCGCACAAATGCGTGCGCGGGTGCTAAAAAGAGCAGCATCGGCATGCTTAGCACGTCGTTTGGTAGAAATCCACGTGCGCGTTCTGCCAAAAGCACCATTTGCATGCACATCTTGTGGTTTCGCAGAAAACTTCATCCGCGTCTACCAAAAGATGCATGTGCATGCTTAAAACGCGTTTTCGCACAAATCCGTGCGCGGGTGCTAAAAAGAGGAGCATCGGCAAGCTTAGCACGTCGTTTGGTAGAAATCCACGTGCGCGTTCTGCAAAAAGCACCATTTGCATGCACATCTTGTGGTTTTGCAGAAAACTTCATCCGCGTCTACCAAAAGATGCATGTGCATGCTTAAAACGCGTTTTCGCACAAATGCGTGCGCGGGTGCTAAAAAGAGCAGCATCGGCATGCTTAGCACGTCGTTTGGTAGAAATCCACGTGCGCGTTCTGCAAAAAGCACCATTTGCATGCACATCTTGTGGTTTTGCAGAAAACTTCATCCGCGTCTACCAAAAGATGCATGTGCATGCTCAAAACGCGTTTTCGCACAAATCCGTGCGCGGGTGCTAAAAAGAGCAGCATCGGCATGCTTAGCACGTCGTTTGGTAGAAATCCACGTGCGCGTTCTGCCAAAAGCACCATTTGCATGCACATCTTGTGGTTTTGCAGAAAACTTCATCCGCGTCTACCAAAAGATGCATGTGCATGCTTAAAACGCGTTCTCGCACAAATCCGTGCGCGGGTGCTAAAAAGAGCAGCATCGGCATGCTTAGCACGTCGTTTGGTAGAAATCCACGTGCGCGTTCTGCAAAAAGCACCATTTGCATGCACATCTTGTGGTTTTGCAGAAAACTTCATCCGGGTCTACCAAAAGATGCATGTGCATGCTTAAAACGCGTTTTCGCACAAATGCGTGCGCGGGTGCTAAAAAGAGCAGCATCGGCATGCTTAGCACGTCGTTTGGTAGAAATCCACGAGCGCGTTCTGCAAAAAGCACCATTTGCATGCACATCTTGTGGTTTTGCAGAAAACTTCATCCGCGTCTACCAAAAGATGCATGTGCATGCTTAAAACGCGTTTTCGCACAAATGCGTGCGCGGGTGCTAAAAAGAGCAGCATCGGCATGCTTAGCACATCGTTTGGTTGAAATCCACGTGCGCGTTCTGCCAAAAGCACCATTTGCATGCACATCTTGTGGTTTTGCAGAAAACTTCATCCGCGTCTACCAAAAGATGCATGTGCATGCTTAAAACGCGTTTTCGCACAAATGCGTGCGCGGGTGCTAAAAAGAGTAGCATCGGCATGCTTAGCACGTCGTTTGGTAGAAATCTACGTGCGCGTTCTGCCAAAAGCACCATTTGCATGCACATCTTGTGGTTTTGCAGAAAACTTCATCCGCGTCTACCAAAAGATGCATGTGCATGCTTAAAACGCGTTTTCGCACAAATGCGTGCGCGGGTGCTAAAAAGAGCAGCATCGGCATGCTTAGCGCGTCGTTTGGTAGAAACCCACGTGCGCGTTCTGCAAAAAGCACCATTTGCATGCACATCTTGTGGTTTTGCAGAAAACTTCATCCGCGTCTACCAAAAGATGCATGTGCATGCTTCAAACGCGTTTTCGCACAAATGCGTGCGCGGGTGCTAAAAAGAGCAGCATCGGCATGCTTAGCACGTCGTTTGGTAGAAATCCACGTGCGCGTTCTGCCAAAAGCACCATTTGCATGCACATCTTGTGGTTTTGCAGCAAACTTCATCCGCGTCTACCAAAAGATGCATGTGCATGCTTAAAACGCGTTTTCGCACAAATCCGTGCGCGGGTGCTAAAAAGAGCAGCATCGGCATGCTTAGCACGTCGTTTGGTAGAAATGCACGTGCGCGTTCTGCAAAAAGCACCATTTGCATGCACATCTTGTGGTTTTGCAGAAAACTTCATCCGCGTCTACCAAAAGATGCATGTGCATGCTTAAAACGCGTTTTCGCACAAATGCGTGCGCGGGTGCTAAAAAGAGCAGCATCGGCATGCTTAGCACGTCGTTTGGTAGAAATCCACGAGCGCGTTCTGCAAAAAGCACCATTTGCATGCACATCTTGTGGTTTTGCAGAAAACTTCATCCGCGTCTACTAAAAGATGCATGTGCATGCTTAAAACGCGTTTTCGCACAAATGCGTGCGCGGGTGCTAAAAAGAGCAGCATCGGCATGCTTAGCACGTCGTTTGGTAGAAATCCACGTGCGCGTTCTGCCAAAAGCACCATTTGCATGCACATCTTGTGGTTTTGCAGAAAACTTCATCCGCGTCTACCAAAAGATGCATGTGCATGCTTAAAACGCGTTTTCGCACAAATCCGTGCGCGGGTGCTAAAAAGAGCAGCATCGGCATGCTTAGCACGTCGTTTGGTAGAAATCCACGTGCGCGTTCTGCAAAAAGCACCATTTGCATGCACATCTTGTGGTTTTGCAGAAAACTTCATCCGCGTCTACCAAAAGATGCATGTGCATGCTTCAAAAGCGTTTTCGCACAAATGCGTGCGCGGGTGCTAAAAAGAGTAGCATCGGCATGCTTAGCACGTCGTTTCGTAGAAATCTACGTGCGCGTTCTGCCAAAAGCACCATTTGCATGCACATCTTGTGGTTTTGCAGAAAACTTCATCCGCGTCTACCAAAAGATGCATGTGCATGCTTAAAACGCGTTTTCGCACAAATGCGTGCGCGGGTGCTAAAAATAGCAGCATCGGCATGCTTAGCACGTCGTTTGGTATAAATCCACGTGCGCGTTCTGCAAAAAGCACCATTTGCATGCACATCTTGTGGTTTTGCAGAAAACTTCATCCGCGTCTACCAAAAGATGCATGTGCATGCTTCAAACGCGTTTTCGCACAAATGCGTGCGCGGGTGCTAAAAAGAGTAGCATCGGCATGCTTAGCACGTCGTTTGGTAGAAATCTACGTGCGCGTTCTGCCAAAAGCACCATTTGCATGCACATCTTGTGGTTTTGCAGAAAACTTCATCCGCGTCAACCAATAGATGCATGTGCATGCTTAAAACGCGTTTTCGCACAAATCCGTGCGCGGGTGCTAAAAAGAGCAGCAACGGCATGCTTAGCACGTCGTTTGGTAGAAATCGACGTGCGCGTTCTGCAAAAAGCACCATTTGCATGCACATCTTGTGGTTTTGCAGAAAACTTCATCCGCGTCTATCAAAAGATGCATGTGCATGCTTAAAACGCGTTTTCGCACAAATGCGTGCGCGGGTGCTAAAAAGAGCAGCATCGGCATGCTTAGCACGTCGTTTGGTAGAAATCCACGTGCGCGTTCTGCCAAAAGCACCATTTGCATGCACATCTTGTGGTTTTCCAGAAAACTTCATCCGCGTCTACCAAAAGATGCATGTGCATGCTTAAAACGCGTTTTCGCACAAATCCGTGCGCGGGTGCTAAAAAGAGCAGCATCGGCAAGCTTAGCACGTCGTTTGGTAGAAATCCACGTGCGCGTTCTGCAAAAAGCACCATTTGCATGCACATCTTGTGGTTTTGCAGAAAACTTCATCCGCGTCTACCAAAAGATGCATGTGCATGCTTAAAACGCGTTTTCGCACAAATGCGTGCGCGGGTGCTAAAAAGAGCAGCATCGGCATGCTTAGCACGTCGTTTGGTAGAAATCCACGTGCGCGTTCTGCAAAAAGCACCATTTGCATGCACATCTTGTGGTTTTGCAGAAAACTTCATCCGCGTCTACCAAAAGATGCATGTGCATGCTTAAAACGCGTTTTCGCACAAATCCGTGCGCGGGTGCTAAAAAGAGCAGCATCGGCATGCTTAGCACGTCGTTTGGTAGAAATCCACGTGCGCGTTCTGCCAAAAGCACCATTTGCATGCACATCTTGTGGTTTTGCAGAAAACTTCATCCGCGTCTACCAAAAGATGCATGTGCATGCTTAAAACGCGTTCTCGCACAAATCCGTGCGCGGGTGCTAAAAAGAGCAGCATCGGCATGCTTAGCACGTCGTTTGGTAGAAATCCACGTGCGCGTTCTGCAAAAAGCACCATTTGCATGCACATGTTGTGGTTTTGCAGAAAACTTCATCCGGGTCTACCAAAAGATGCATGTGCATGCTTAAAACGCGTTTTCGCACAAATGCGTGCGCGGGTGCTAAAAAGAGCAGCATCGGCATGCTTAGCACGTCGTTTGGTAGAAATCCACGAGCGCGTTCTGCAAAAAGCACCATTTGCATGCACATGTTGTGGTTTTGCAGAAAACTTCATCCGCGTCTACCAAAAGATGCATGTGCATGCTTAAAACGCGTTTTCGCACAAATGCGTGCGCGGGTGCTAAAAAGAGCAGCATCGGCATGCTTAGCACATCGTTTGGTTGAAATCCACGTGCGCGTTCTGCAAAAAGCACCATTTGCATGCACATCTTGTGGTTTTGCAGAAAACTTCATCCGCGTCTACCAAAAGATGCATGTGCATGCTTAAAACGCGTTTTCGCACAAATGCGTGCGCGGGTGCTAAAAAGAGTAGCATCGGCATGCTTAGCACGTCGTTTGGTAGAAATCTACGTGCGCGTTCTGCCAAAAGCACCATTTGCATGCACATATTGTGGTTTTGCAGAAAACTTCATCCGCGTCTACCAAAGATGCATGTGCATGCTTAAAACGCGTTTTCGCACAAATGCGTGCGCGGGTGCTAAAAAGAGCAGCATCGGCATGCTTAGCGCGTCGTTTGGTAGAAATCCACGTGCGCGTTCTGCCAAAAGCACCATTTGCATGCACATCTTGTGGTTTTGCAGCAAACTTCATCCGCGTCTACCAAAAGATGCATGTGCATGCTTAAAACGCGTTTTCGCACAAATCCGTGCGCGGGTGCTAAAAAGAGCAGCATCGGCATGCTTAGCACGTCGTTTGGTAGAAATCCACGTGCGCGTTCTGCAAAAAGCACCATTTGCATGCACATCTTGTGGTTTTGCAGAAAACTTCATCCGCGTCTACCAAAAGATGCATGTGCATGCTTAAAACGCGTTTTCGCACCAATGCGTGCGCGGGTGCTAAAAAGAGCAGCATCGGCATGCTTAGCACGTCGTTTGGTAGAAATCCACGAGCGCGTTCTGCAAAAAGCACCATTTGCATGCACATCTTGTGGTTTTGCAGAAAACTTCATCCGCGTCTACTAAAAGATGCATGTGCATGCTTAAAACGCGTTTTCGCACAAATGCGTGCGCGGGTGCTAAAAATAGCAGCATCGGCATGCTTAGCACGTCGTTTGGTAGAAATCCACGTGCGCGTTCTGCAAAAAGCACCATTTGCATGCACATCTTGTGGTTTTGCAGAAAACTTCATCCGCGTCTACCAAAAGATGCATGTGCATGCTTCAAACGCGTTTTCGCACAAATGCGTGCGCGGGTGCTAAAAAGAGTAGCATCGGCATGCTTAGCACGTCGTTTCGTAGAAATCTACGTGCGCGTTCTGCCAAAAGCACCATTTGCATGCACATCTTGTGGTTTTGCAGAAAACTTCATCCGCGTCAACCAATAGATGCATGTGCATGCTTAAAACGCGTTTTCGCACAAATCCGTGCGCGGGTGCTAAAAAGAGCAGCAACGGCATGCTTAGCACGTCGTTTGGTAGAAATCCACGTGCGCGTTCTGCAAAAAGCACCATTTGCATGCACATCTTGTGGTTTTGCAGAAAACTTCATCCGCGTCTATCAAAAGATGCATGTGCATGCTTAAAACGCGTTTTCGCACAAATGCGTGCGCGGGTGCTAAAAAGAGCAGCATCGGCATGTTTAGCACGTCGTTTGGTAGAAATCCACGTGCGCGTTCTGCCAAAAGCACCATTTGCATGCACATCTTGTGGTTTTGCAGAAAACTTCATCCGCGTCTACCAAAAGATGCATGTGCATGCTTAAAACGCGTTTTCGCACAAATCCGTGCGCGGGTGCTAAAAAGAGCAGCATCGGCAAGCTTAGCACGTCGTTTGGTAGAAATCCACGTGCGCGTTCTGCAAAAAGCACCATTTGCATGCACATCTTGTGGTTTTGCAGAAAACTTCATCCGCGTCTACCAAAAGATGCATGTGCATGCTTAAAACGCGTTTTCGCACAAATGCGTGCGCGGGTGCTAAAAAGAGCAGCATCGGCATGCTTAGCACGTCGTTTGGTAGAAATAGACGTGCGCGTTCTGCCAAAAGCACCATTTGCATGCACATCTTGTGGTTTTGCAGAAAACTTCATCCGCGTCTACCAAAAGATGCATGTGCATGCTTAAAACGCGTTTTCGCACAAATCCGTGCGCGGGTGCTAAAAAGAGCAGCATCGGCATGCTTAGCACGTCGTTTGGTAGAAATCCACGTGCGCGTTCTGCAAAAAGCACCATTTGCATGCACATCTTGTGGTTTTGCAGAAAACTTCATCCGCGTCTACCAAAAGATGCATGTGCATGCTTAAAACGCGTTTTCGCACAAATGCGTGCGCGGGTGCTAAAAAGAGCAGCATCGGCATGCTTAGCACGTCGTTTGGTAGAAATCCACGTGCGCGTTCTGCCAAAAGCACCATTTGCATGCACATCTTGTGGTTTTGCAGAAAACTTCATCCGCGTCTACCAAAAGATGCATGTGCATGCATAAAACGCGTTTTCGCACAAATCCGTGCGCGGGTGCTAAAAAGAGCAGCATCGGCAAGCTTAGCACATCGTTTGGTAGAAATCCACGTGCGCGTTCTGCAAAACGCACCATTTGCATGCACATCTTGTGGTTTTGCAGAAAACTTCATCCGCGTCTACCAAAAGATGCATGTGCATGCTTAAAACGCGTTTTCGCACAAATGCGTGCGCGGGTGCTAAAAAGAGCAGCATCGGCATGCTTAGCACGTCGTTTGGTAGAAATCCACGTGCGCGTTCTGCAAAAAGCACCATTTGCATGCACATCTTGTGGTTTTGCCGAAACCTTCATCCGTGTCTACCAAAAGATGCATGTGCATGCTTAAAACGCGTTTTCGCACAAATGCGTGCGCGGGTGCTAAAAAGAGCAGCATCGGCATGCTTAGCACGTCGTTTGGTAGAAATCCACGTGCGCGTTCTGCGAAAAGCACCATTTGCATGCACATCTTGTGGTTTTGCAGAAAACTTCATCCGCGTCTACCAAAAGATGCATGTGCATGCTTAAAACGCGTTTTCGCACAAATGCGTGCGCGGGTGCTAAAAAGAGCAGCATCGGCATGCTTAGCACGTCGTTTGGTAGAAATCCACGTGCGCGTTCTGCCAAAAGCACCATTTGCATGCACATCTTGTGGTTTTGCAGAAAACTTCATCCGCGTCTACCAAAAGATGCATGTGCATGATTAAAACGCGTTTTCGCACAAATGCGTGCGCGGGTGCTAAAAAGAGCAGCATCGGCATGCTTAGCACGTCGTTTGGTAGAAATCCACGTGCGCGTTCTGCAAAAAGCACCATTTGCATGCACATCTTGTGGTTTTGCAGAAAACTTCATCCGCGTCTACCAAAAGATGCATGTGCATGCTTAAAACGCGTTTTCGCACAAATGCGTGCGCGGGTGCTAAAAAGAGCAGCATCGGCATGCTTAGCACGTCGTTTGGTAGAAATCCACGTGCGCGTTCAGCCAAAAGCACCATTTGCATGCACATCTTGTGGTTTTGCAGCAAACTTCATCCGCGTCTACCAAAAGATGCATGTGCATGCTTAAAACGCGTTTTCGCACAAATCCGTGCGCGGGTGCTAAAAAGAGCAGCATCGGCATGCTTAGCACGTCGTTTGGTAGAAATCCACGTGCGCGTTCTGCAAAAAGCACCATTTGCATGCACATCTTGTGGTTTTGCAGAAAACTTCATCCGCGTCTACCAAAAGATGCATGTGCATGCTTAAAACGCGTTTTCGCACAAACGCGTGCGCGGGTGCTAAAAAGAGCAGCATCGGCATGCTTAGCACGTCGTTTGGTAGAAATCCACGAGCGCGTTCTGCAAAAAGCACCATTTGCATGCACATCTTGTGGTTTTGCAGAAAACTTCATCCGCGTCTACCAAAAGATGCATGTGCATGCTTAAAACGCGTTTTCGCACAAATGCGTGCGCGGGTGCTAAAAAGAGCAGCATCGGCATGCTTAGCACGTCGTTTGGTAGAAATCCACGTGCGCGTTCTGCCAAAAGCACCATTTGCATGCACATCTTGTGGTTTTGCAGAAAACTTCATCCGCGTCTACCAAAAGATGCATGTGCATGCTTAAAACGCGTTTTCGCACAAATCCGTGCGCGGGTGCTAAAAAGAGCAGCATCGGCATGCTTAGCACGTCGTTTGGTAGAAATCCACGTGCGCGTTCTGCAAAAAGCACCATTTGCATGCACATCTTGTGGTTTTGCAGAAAACTTCATCCGCGTCTACCAAAAGATGCATGTGCATGCTTAAAACGCGTTTTCGCACAAATGCGTGCGCGGGTGCTAAAAAGAGCAGCATCGGCATGCTTAGCACGTTGTTTGGTAGAAATCCACGTGCGCGTTCTGCAAAAAGCACCATTTGCATGCACATCTTGTGGTTTTGCAGAAAACTTCATCCGCGTCTACCAAAAGATGCATGTGCATGCTTAAAACGCGTTTTCGCACAAATCCGTGCGCGGGTGCTAAAAAGAGCAGCATCGGCATGCTTAGCACGTCGTTTGGTAGAAATCCACGTGCGCGTTCTGCAAAAAGCACCATTTGCATGCACATCTTGTGGTTTTGCAGAAAACTTCATCCGCGTCTACCAAAAGATGCATGTGCATGCTTAAAACGCGTTTTCGCACAAATGCGTGCGCGGGTGCTAAAAATAGCAGCATCGGCATGCTTAGCACGTCGTTTGGTAGAAATCCACGTGCGCGTTCTGCAAAAAGCACCATTTGCATGCACATCTTGTGGTTTTGCAGAAAACTTCATCCGCGTCTACCAAAAGATGCATGTGCATGCTTAAAACGCGTTTTCGCACAAATCCGTGCGCGGGTGCTAAAAAGAGCAGCATCGGCATGCTTAGCACGTCGTTTGGTAGAAATATACGTGCGCGTTCTGCCAAAAGCACCATTTGCATGCACATCTTGTGGTTTTGCAGAAAACTTCATCCGCGTCTACCAAAAGATGCATGTGCATGCTTAAAACGCGTTTTCGCACAAATCCGTGCGCGGGTGCTAAAAAGAGCAGCATCGGCATGCTTAGCACGTCGTTTAGTAGAAATCCACGTGCGCGTTCTGCAAAAAGCACCATTTGCATGCACATCTTGTGGTTTTGCAGAAAACTTCATCCGCGTCTACCAAAAGATGCATGTGCATGCTTAAAACGCGTTTTCGCACAAATGCGTGCGCGGGTGCTAAAAAGAGCAGCATCGGCATGCTTAGCACGTCGTTTGGTAGAAATCCACGTGCGCGTTCTGCCAAAAGCACCATTTGCATGCACATCTTGTGGTTTTGCAGAAAACTTCATCCGCGTCTACCAAAAGATGCATGTGCATGCATAAAACGCGTTTTCGCACAAATCCGTGCGCGGGTGCTAAAAAGAGCAGCATCGGCAAGCTTAGCACATCGTTTGGTAGAAATCCACGTGCGCGTTCTGCAAAACGCACCATTTGCATGCACATCTTGTGGTTTTGCAGAAAACTTCATCCGCGTCTACCAAAAGATGCATGTGCATGCTTAAAATGCGTTTTCGCACAAATGCGTGCGCGGGTGCTAAAAAGAGCAGCATCGGCATGCTTAGCACGTCGTTTGGTAGAAATCCGCGTGCGCGTTCTGCAAAAAGCACCATTTGCATGCACATCTTGTGGTTTTGCAGAAACCTTCATCCGCGTCTACCAAAAGATGCATGTGCATGCTTAAAACGCGTTTTCGCACAAATGCGTGCGCGGGTGCTAAAAAGAGCAGCATCGGCATGCTTAGCACGTCGTTTGGTAGAAATCCACGTGCGCGTTCTGCAAAAAGCACCATTTGCATGCACATCTTGTGGTTTTGCAGAAAACTTCATCCGCGTCTACCAAAAGATGCATGTGCATGCTTAAAACGCGTTTTCGCACAAATGCGTGCGCGGGTGCTAAAAAGAGCAGCATCGGCATGCTTAGCACGTCGTTTGGTAGAAATCCACGTGCGCGTTCTGCCAAAAGCACCATTTGCATGCACATCTTGTGGTTTTGCAGAAAACTTCATCCGCGTCTACCAAAAGATGCATGTGCATGATTAAAACGCGTTTTCGCACAAATGCGTGCGCGGGTGCTAAAAAGAGCAGCATCGGCATGCTTAGCACGTCGTTTGGTAGAAATCCACGTGCGCGTTCTGCAAAAAGCACCATTTGCATGCACATCTTGTGGTTTTGCAGAAAACTTCATCCGCGTCTACCAAAAGATGCATGTGCATGCTTAAAACGCGTTTTCGCACAAATGCGTGCGCGGGTGCTAAAAAGAGCAGCATCGGCATGCTTAGCACGTCGTTTGGTAGAAATCCACGAGCGCGTTCTGCAAAAAGCACCATTTGCATGCACATCTTGTGGTTTTGCAGAAAACTTCATCCGCGTCGACCAAAAGATGCATGTGCATGCTTAAAACGCGTTTTCGCACAAATGCGTGCGCGGGTGCTAAAAAGAGCAGCATCGGCATGCTTAGCACGTCGTTTGGTAGAAATCCACGTGCGCGTTCTGCCAAAAGCACCATTTGCATGCACATCTTGTGGTTTTGCAGAAAACTTCATCCGCGTCTACCAAAAGATGCATGTGCATGCTTAAAACGCGTTTTCGCACAAATCCGTGCGCGGGTGCTAAAAAGAGCAGCATCGGCATGCTTAGCACGTCGCTTGGTAGAAATCCACGTGCGCGTTCTGCAAAAAGCACCATTTGTATGCACATCTTGTGGTTTTGCAAAAAACTTCATCCGCGTCTACCAAAAGATGCATGTGCATGCTTAAAACGCGTTTTCGCACAAATGCGTGCGCGGGTGCTAAAAAGAGCAGCATCGGCATGCTTAGCACGTTGTTTGGTAGAAATCCACGTGCGCGTTCTGCAAAAAGCACCATTTGCATGCACATCTTGTGGTTTTGCAGAAAACTTCATCCGCGTCTACCAAAGATGCATGTGCATGCTTAAAACGCGTTTTCGCACAAATCCGTGCGCGGGTGCTAAAAAGAGCAGCATCGGCATGCTTAGCACGTCGTTTGGTAGAAATCCACGTGCGCGTTCTGCAAAAAGCACCATTTGCATGCACATCTTGTGGTTTTGCAGAAAACTTCATCCGCGTCTACCAAAAGATGCATGTGCATGCTTAAAACGCGTTTTCGCACAAATGCGTGCGCGGGTGCTAAAAAGAGCAGCATCGGCATGCTTAGCACGTCGTTTGGTAGAAATCTACGTGCGCGTTCTGCCAAAAGCACCATTTGCATGCACATCTTGTGGTTTTGCAGAAAACTTCATCCGCGTCTACCAAAAGATGCATGTGCATGCTTAAAACGCGTTTTCGCACAAATCCGTGCGCGGGTGCTAAAAAGAGCAGCATCGGCATGCTTAGCACGTCGTTTGGTAGAAATAGACGTGCGCGTTCTGCCAAAAGCACCATTTGCATGCACATCTTGTGGTTTTGCAGAAAACTTCATCCGCGTCTACCAAAAGATGCATGTGCATGCTTAAAACGCGTTTTCGCACAAATCCGTGCGCGGGTGCTAAAAAGAGCAGCATCGGCATGCTTAGCACGTCGTTTGGTAGAAATCCACGTGCGCGTTCTGCAAAAAGCACCATTTGCATGCACATCTTGTGGTTTTGCAGAAAACTTCATCCGCGTCTACCAAAAGATGCATGTGCATGCTTAAAACGCGTTTTCGCACAAATGCGTGCGCGGGTGCTAAAAAGAGCAGCATCGGCATGCTTAGCACGTCGTTTGGTAGAAATCCACGTGCGCGTTCTGCCAAAAGCACCATTTGCATGCACATCTTGTGGTTTTGCAGAAAACTTCATCCGCGTCTACCAAAAGATGCATGTGCATGCATAAAACGCGTTTTCGCACAAATCCGTGCGCGGGTGCTAAAAAGAGCAGCATCGGCAAGCTTAGCACATCGTTTGGTAGAAATCCACGTGCGCGTTCTGCAAAACGCACCATTTGCATGCACATCTTGTGGTTTTGCAGAAAACTTCATCCGCGTCTACCAAAAGATGCATGTGCATGCTTAAAACGCGTTTTCGCACAAATGCGTGCGCGGGTGCTAAAAAGAGCAGCATCGGCATGCTTAGCACGTCGTTTGGTAGAAATCCACGTGCGCGTTCTGCAAAAAGCACCATTTGCATGCACATCTTGTGGTTTTGCAGAAACCTTCATCCGCGTCTACCAAAAGATGCATGTGCATGCTTAAAACGCGTTTTCGCACAAATGCGTGCGCGGGTGCTAAAAAGAGCAGCATCGGCATGCTTAGCACGTCGTTTGGTAGAAATCCACGTGCGCGTTCTGCAAAAAGCACCATTTGCATGCACATCTTGTGGTTTTGCAGAAAACTTCATCCGCGTCTACCAAAAGATGCATGTGCATGCTTAAAACGCGTTTTCGCACAAATGCGTGCGCGGGTGCTAAAAAGAGCAGCATCGGCATGCTTAGCACGTCGTTTGGTAGAAATCCACGTGCGCGTTCTGCCAAAAGCACCATTTGCATGCACATCTTGTGGTTTTGCAGAAAACTTCATCCGCGTCTACCAAAAGATGCATGTGCATGATTAAAACGCGTTTTCGCACAAATGCGTGCGCGGGTGCTAAAAAGAGCAGCATCGGCATGCTTAGCACGTCGTTTGGTAGAAATCCACGTGCGCGTTCCTCAAAAAGCACCATTTGCATGCACAACTTGTGGTTTTGCAGAAAACTTCATCCGCGTCTACCAAAAGATGCATGTGCATGCTTAAAACGCGTTTTCGCACAAATGCGTGCGCGGGTGCTAAAAAGAGCAGCATCGGCATGCTTAGCACGTCGTTTGGTAGAAATCCACGTGCGCGTTCAGCCAAAAGCACCATTTGCATGCACATCTTGTGGTTTTGCAGCAAACTTCATCCGCGTCTACCAAAAGATGCATGTGCATGCTTAAAACGCGTTTTCGCACAAATCCGTGCGCGGGTGCTAAAAAGAGCAGCATCGGCATGCTTAGCACGTCGTTTGGTAGAAATCCACGTGCGCGTTCTGCAAAAAGCACCATTTGCATGCACATCTTGTGGTTTTGCAGAAAACTTCATCCGCGTCTACCAAAAGATGCATGTGCATGCTTAAAACGCGTTTTCGCACAAACGCGTGCGCGGGTGCTAAAAAGAGCAGCATCGGCATGCTTAGCACGTCGTTTGGTAGAAATCAACGAGCGCGTTCTGCAAAAAGCACCATTTGCATGCACATCTTGTGGTTTTGCAGAAAACTTCATCCGCGTCTACCAAAAGATGCATGTGCATGCTTAAAACGCGTTTTCGCACAAATGCGTGCGCGGGTGCTAAAAAGAGCAGCATCGGCATGCTTAGCACGTCGTTTGGTAGAAATCCACGTGCGCGTTCTGCCAAAAGCACCATTTGCATGCACATCTTGTGGTTTTGCAGAAAACTTCATCCGCGTCTACCAAAAGATGCATGTGCATGCTTAAAACGCGTTTTCGCACAAATCCGTGCGCGGGTGCTAAAAAGAGCAGCATCGGCATGCTTAGCACGTCGTTTGGTAGAAATCCACGTGCGCGTTCTGCAAAAAGCACCATTTGCATGCACATCTTGTGGTTTTGCAGAAAACTTCATCCGCGTCTACCAAAAGATGCATGTGCATGCTTAAATGCGTTTTCGCACAAATGCGTGCGCGGGTGCTAAAAAGAGCAGCATCGGCATGCTTAGCACGTCGTTTGGTAGAAATCCACGTGCGCGTTCTGCCAAAAGCACCATTTGCATGCACATCTTGTGGTTTTGCAGAAAACTTCATCCGCGTCTACCAAAAGATGCATGTGCATGATTAAAACGCGTTTTCGCACAAATGCGTGCGCGGGTGCTAAAAAGAGCAGCATCGGCATGCTTAGCACGTCGTTTGGTAGAAATCCACGTGCGCGTTCTGCAAAAAGCACCATTTGCATGCACATCTTGTGGTTTTGCAGAAAACTTCATCCGCGTCTACCAAAAGATGCATGTGCATGCTTAAAACGCGTTTTCGCACAAATGCGTGCGCGGGTGCTAAAAAGAGCAGCATCGGCATGCTTAGCACGTCGTTTGGTAGAAATCCACGTGCGCGTTCAGCCAAAAGCACCATTTGCATGCACATCTTGTGGTTTTGCAGCAAACTTCATCCGCGTCTACCAAAAGATGCATGTGCATGCTTAAAACGCGTTTTCGCACAAATCCGTGCGCGGGTGCTAAAAAGAGCAGCATCGGCATGCTTAGCACGTCGTTTGGTAGAAATCCACGTGCGCGTTCTGCAAAAAGCACCATTTGCATGCACATCTTGTGGTTTTGCAGAAAACTTCATCCGCGTCTACCAAAAGATGCATGTGCATGCTTAAAACGCGTTTTCGCACAAACGCGTGCGCGGGTGCTAAAAAGAGCAGCATCGGCATGCTTAGCACGTCGTTTGGTAGAAATCCACGAGCGCGTTCTGCAAAAAGCACCATTTGCATGCACATCTTGTGGTTTTGCAGAAAACTTCATCCGCGTCTACCAAAAGATGCATGTGCATGCTTAAAACGCGTTTTCGCACAAATGCGTGCGCGGGTGCTAAAAAGAGCAGCATCGGCATGCTTAGCACGTCGTTTGGTAGAAATCCACGTGCGCGTTCTGCCAAAAGCACCATTTGCATGCACATCTTGTGGTTTTGCAGAAAACTTCATCCGCGTCTACCAAAAGATGCATGTGCATGCTTAAAACGCGTTTTCGCACAAATCCGTGCGCGGGTGCTAAAAAGAGCAGCATCGGCATGCTTAGCACGTCGTTTGGTAGAAATCCACGTGCGCGTTCTGCAAAAAGCACCATTTGCATGCACATCTTGTGGTTTTGCAGAAAACTTCATCCGCGTCTACCAAAAGATGCATGTGCATGCTTAAAACGCGTTTTCGCACAAATGCGTGCGCGGGTGCTAAAAAGAGCAGCATCGGCATGCTTAGCACGTTGTTTGGTAGAAATCCACGTGCGCGTTCTGCAAAAAGCACCATTTGCATGCACATCTTGTGGTTTTGCAGAAAACTTCATCCGCGTCTACCAAAAGATGCATGTGCATGCTTAAAACGCGTTTTCGCACAAATCCGTGCGCGGGTGCTAAAAAGAGCAGCATCGGCATGCTTAGCACGTCGTTTGGTAGAAATCCACGTGCGCGTTCTGCAAAAAGCACCATTTGCATGCACATCTTGTGGTTTTGCAGAAAACTTCATCCGCGTCTACCAAAAGATGCATGTGCATGCTTAAAACGCGTTTTCGCACAAATGCGTGCGCGGGTGCTAAAAATAGCAGCATCGGCATGCTTAGCACGTCGTTTGGTAGAAATCCACGTGCGCGTTCTGCAAAAAGCACCATTTGCATGCACATCTTGTGGTTTTGCAGAAAACTTCATCCGCGTCTACCAAAAGATGCATGTGCATGCTTAAAACGCGTTTTCGCACAAATCCGTGCGCGGGTGCTAAAAAGAGCAGCATCGGCATGCTTAGCACGTCGTTTGGTAGAAATATACGTGCGCGTTCTGCCAAAAGCACCATTTGCATGCACATCTTGTGGTTTTGCAGAAAACTTCATCCGCGTCTACCAAAAGATGCATGTGCATGCTTAAAACGCGTTTTCGCACAAATCCGTGCGCGGGTGCTAAAAAGAGCAGCATCGGCATGCTTAGCACGTCGTTTGGTAGAAATCCACGTGCGCGTTCTGCAAAAAGCACCATTTGCATGCACATCTTGTGGTTTTGCAGAAAACTTCATCCGCGTCTACCAAAAGATGCATGTGCATGCTTAAAACGCGTTTTCGCACAAATGCGTGCGCGGGTGCTAAAAAGAGCAGCATCGGCATGCTTAGCACGTCGTTTGGTAGAAATCCACGTGCGCGTTCTGCCAAAAGCACCATTTGCATGCACATCTTGTGGTTTTGCAGAAAACTTCATCCGCGTCTACCAAAAGATGCATGTGCATGCATAAAACGCGTTTTCGCACAAATCCGTGCGCGGGTGCTAAAAAGAGCAGCATCGGCAAGCTTAGCACATCGTTTGGTAGAAATCCACGTGCGCGTTCTGCAAAACGCACCATTTGCATGCACATCTTGTGGTTTTGCAGAAAACTTCATCCGCGTCTACCAAAAGATGCATGTGCATGCTTAAAACGCGTTTTCGCACAAATGCGTGCGCGGGTGCTAAAAAGAGCAGCATCGGCATGCTTAGCACGTCGTTTGGTAGAAATCCACGTGCGCGTTCTGCAAAAAGCACCATTTGCATGCACATCTTGTGGTTTTGCAGAAACCTTCATCCGCGTCTACCAAAAGATGCATGTGCATGCTTAAAACGCGTTTTCGCACAAATGCGTGCGCGGGTGCTAAAAAGAGCAGCATCGGCATGCTTAGCACGTCGTTTGGTAGAAATCCACGTGCGCGTTCTGCAAAAAGCACCATTTGCATGCACATCTTGTGGTTTTGCAGAAAACTTCATCCGCGTCTACCAAAAGATGCATGTGCATGCTTAAAACGCGTTTTCGCACAAATGCGTGCGCGGGTGCTAAAAAGAGCAGCATCGGCATGCTTAGCACGTCGTTTGGTAGAAATCCACGTGCGCGTTCTGCCAAAAGCACCATTTGCATGCACATCTTGTGGTTTTGCAGAAAACTTCATCCGCGTCTACCAAAAGATGCATGTGCATGATTAAAACGCGTTTTCGCACAAATGCGTGCGCGGGTGCTAAAAAGAGCAGCATCGGCATGCTTAGCACGTCGTTTGGTAGAAATCCACGTGCGCGTTCTGCAAAAAGCACCATTTGCATGCACATCTTGTGGTTTTGCAGAAAACTTCATCCGCGTCTACCAAAAGATGCATGTGCATGCTTAAAACGCGTTTTCGCACAAACGCGTGCGCGGGTGCTAAAAAGAGCAGCATCGGCATGCTTAGCACGTCGTTTGGTAGAAATCCACGAGCGCGTTCTGCAAAAAGCACCATTTGCATGCACATCTTGTGGTTTTGCAGAAAACTTCATCCGCGTCTACCAAAAGATGCATGTGCATGCTTAAAACGCGTTTTCGCACAAATGCGTGCGCGGGTGCTAAAAAGAGCAGCATCGGCATGCTTAGCACGTCGTTTGGTAGAAATCCACGTGCGCGTTCTGCCAAAAGCACCATTTGCATGCACATCTTGTGGTTTTGCAGAAAACTTCATCCGCGTCTACCAAAAGATGCATGTGCATGCTTAAAACGCGTTTTCGCACAAATCCGTGCGCGGGTGCTAAAAAGAGCAGCATCGGCATGCTTAGCACGTCGTTTGGTAGAAATCCACGTGCGCGTTCTGCAAAAAGCACCATTTGCATGCACATCTTGTGGTTTTGCAGAAAACTTCATCCGCGTCTACCAAAAGATGCATGTGCATGCTTAAAACGCGTTTTCGCACAAATGCGTGCGCGGGTGCTAAAAAGAGCAGCATCGGCATGCTTAGCACGTTGTTTGGTAGAAATCCACGTGCGCGTTCTGCAAAAAGCACCATTTGCATGCACATCTTGTGGTTTTGCAGAAAACTTCATCCGCGTCTACCAAAAGATGCATGTGCATGCTTAAAACGCGTTTTCGCACAAATGCGTGCGCGGGTGCTAAAAATAGCAGCATCGGCATGCTTAGCACGTCGTTTGGTAGAAATCCACGTGCGCGTTCTGCAAAAAGCACCATTTGCATGCACATCTTGTGGTTTTGCAGAAAACTTCATCCGCGTCTACCAAAAGATGCATGTGCATGCTTAAAACGCGTTTTCGCACAAATCCGTGCGCGGGTGCTAAAAAGAGCAGCATCGGCATGCTTAGCACGTCGTTTGGTAGAAATCCACGTGCGCGTTCTGCAAAAAGCACCATTTGCATGCACATCTTGTGGTTTTGCAGAAAACTTCATCCGCGTCTACCAAAAGATGCATGTGCATGCTTAAAACGCGTTTTCGCACAAATGCGTGCGCGGGTGCTAAAAAGAGCAGCATCGGCATGCTTAGCACGTCGTTTGGTAGAAATCCACGTGCGCGTTCTGCCAAAAGCACCATTTGCATGCACATCTTGTGGTTTTGCAGAAAACTTCATCCGCGTCTACCAAAAGATGCATGTGCATGCATAAAACGCGTTTTCGCACAAATCCGTGCGCGGGTGCTAAAAAGAGCAGCATCGGCAAGCTTAGCACATCGTTTGGTAGAAATCCACGTGCGCGTTCTGCAAAACGCACCATTTGCATGCACATCTTGTGGTTTTGCAGAAAACTTCATCCGCGTCTACCAAAAGATGCATGTGCATGCTTAAAACGCGTTTTCGCACAAATGCGTGCGCGGGTGCTAAAAAGAGCAGCATCGGCATGCTTAGCACGTCGTTTGGTAGAAATCCGCGTGCGCGTTCTGCAAAAAGCACCATTTGCATGCACATCTTGTGGTTTTGCAGAAACCTTCATCCGCGTCTACCAAAAGATGCATGTGCATGCTTAAAACGCGTTTTCGCACAAATGCGTGCGCGGGTGCTAAAAAGAGCAGCATCGGCATGCTTAGCACGTCGTTTGGTAGAAATCCACGTGCGCGTTCTGCAAAAAGCACCATTTGCATGCACATCTTGTGGTTTTGCAGAAAACTTCATCCGCGTCTACCAAAAGATGCATGTGCATGCTTAAAACGCGTTTTCGCACAAATGCGTGCGCGGGTGCTAAAAAGAGCAGCATCGGCATGCTTAGCACGTCGTTTGGTAGAAATCCACGTGCGCGTTCTGCCAAAAGCACCATTTGCATGCACATCTTGTGGTTTTGCAGAAAACTTCATCCGCGTCTACCAAAAGATGCATGTGCATGATTAAAACGCGTTTTCGCACAAATGCGTGCGCGGGTGCTAAAAAGAGCAGCATCGGCATGCTTAGCACGTCGTTTGGTAGAAATCCACGTGCGCGTTCTGCAAAAAGCACCATTTGCATGCACATCTTGTGGTTTTGCAGAAAACTTCATCCGCGTCTACCAAAAGATGCATGTGCATGCTTAAAACGCGTTTTCGCACAAATGCGTGCGCGGGTGCTAAAAAGAGCAGCATCGGCATGCTTAGCACGTCGTTTGGTAGAAATCCACGAGCGCGTTCTGCAAAAAGCACCATTTGCATGCACATCTTGTGGTTTTGCAGAAAACTTCATCCGCGTCTACCAAAAGATGCATGTGCATGCTTAAAACGCGTTTTCGCACAAATGCGTGCGCGGGTGCTAAAAAGAGCAGCATCGGCATGCTTAGCACGTCGTTTGGTAGAAATCCACGTGCGCGTTCTGCCAAAAGCACCATTTGCATGCACATCTTGTGGTTTTGCAGAAAACTTCATCCGCGTCTACCAAAAGATGCATGTGCATGCTTAAAACGCGTTTTCGCACAAATCCGTGCGCGGGTGCTAAAAAGAGCAGCATCGGCATGCTTAGCACGTCGCTTGGTAGAAATCCACGTGCGCGTTCTGCAAAAAGCACCATTTGTATGCACATCTTGTGGTTTTGCAAAAAACTTCATCCGCGTCTACCAAAAGATGCATGTGCATGCTTAAAACGCGTTTTCGCACAAATGCGTGCGCGGGTGCTAAAAAGAGCAGCATCGGCATGCTTAGCACGTTGTTTGGTAGAAATCCACGTGCGCGTTCTGCAAAAAGCACCATTTGCATGCACATCTTGTGGTTTTGCAGAAAACTTCATCCGCGTCTACCAAAAGATGCATGTGCATGCTTAAAACGCGTTTTCGCACAAATCCGTGCGCGGGTGCTAAAAAGAGCAGCATCGGCATGCTTAGCACGTCGTTTGGTAGAAATCCACGTGCGCGTTCTGCAAAAAGCACCATTTGCATGCACATCTTGTGGTTTTGCAGAAAACTTCATCCGCGTCTACCAAAAGATGCATGTGCATGCTTAAAACGCGTTTTCGCACAAATGCGTGCGCGGGTGCTAAAAAGAGCAGCATCGGCATGCTTAGCACGTCGTTTGGTAGAAATCTACGTGCGCGTTCTGCCAAAAGCACCATTTGCATGCACATCTTGTGGTTTTGCAGAAAACTTCATCCGCGTCTACCAAAAGATGCATGTGCATGCTTAAAACGCGTTTTCGCACAAATCCGTGCGCGGGTGCTAAAAAGAGCAGCATCGGCATGCTTAGCACGTCGTTTGGTAGAAATAGACGTGCGCGTTCTGCCAAAAGCACCATTTGCATGCACATCTTGTGGTTTTGCAGAAAACTTCATCCGCGTCTACCAAAAGATGCATGTGCATGCTTAAAACGCGTTTTCGCACAAATCCGTGCGCGGGTGCTAAAAAGAGCAGCATCGGCATGCTTAGCACGTCGTTTGGTAGAAATCCACGTGCGCGTTCTGCAAAAAGCACCATTTGCATGCACATCTTGTGGTTTTGCAGAAAACTTCATCCGCGTCTACCAAAAGATGCATGTGCATGCTTAAAACGCGTTTTCGCACAAATGCGTGCGCGGGTGCTAAAAAGAGCAGCATCGGCATGCTTAGCACGTCGTTTGGTAGAAATCCACGTGCGCGTTCTGCCAAAAGCACCATTTGCATGCACATCTTGTGGTTTTGCAGAAAACTTCATCCGCGTCTACCAAAAGATGCATGTGCATGCATAAAACGCGTTTTCGCACAAATCCGTGCGCGGGTGCTAAAAAGAGCAGCATCGGCAAGCTTAGCACATCGTTTGGTAGAAATCCACGTGCGCGTTCTGCAAAACGCACCATTTGCATGCACATCTTGTGGTTTTGCAGAAAACTTCATCCGCGTCTACCAAAAGATGCATGTGCATGCTTAAAACGCGTTTTCGCACAAATGCGTGCGCGGGTGCTAAAAAGAGCAGCATCGGCATGCTTAGCACGTCGTTTGGTAGAAATCCACGTGCGCGTTCTGCAAAAAGCACCATTTGCATGCACATCTTGTGGTTTTGCAGAAACCTTCATCCGCGTCTACCAAAAGATGCATGTGCATGCTTAAAACGCGTTTTCGCACAAATGCGTGCGCGGGTGCTAAAAAGAGCAGCATCGGCATGCTTAGCACGTCGTTTGGTAGAAATCCACGTGCGCGTTCAGCCAAAAGCACCATTTGCATGCACATCTTGTGGTTTTGCAGCAAACTTCATCCGCGTCTACCAAAAGATGCATGTGCATGCTTAAAACGCGTTTTCGCACAAATCCGTGCGCGGGTGCTAAAAAGAGCAGCATCGGCATGCTTAGCACGTCGTTTCGTAGAAATCTACGTGCGCGTTCTGCCAAAAGCACCATTTGCATGCACATCTTGTGGTTTTGCAGAAAACTTCATCCGCGTCTACCAAAAGATGCATGTGCATGCTTAAAACGCGTTTTCGCACAAATGCGTGCGCGGGTGCTAAAAATAGCAGCATCGGCATGCTTAGCACGTCGTTTGGTATAAATCCACGTGCGCGTTCTGCAAAAAGCACCATTTGCATGCACATCTTGTGGTTTTGCAGAAAACTTCATCCGCGTCTACCAAAAGATGCATGTGCATGCTTCAAACGCGTTTTCGCACAAATGCGTGCGCGGGTGCTAAAAAGAGTAGCATCGGCATGCTTAGCACGTCGTTTGGTAGAAATCTACGTGCGCGTTCTGCCAAAAGCACCATTTGCATGCACATCTTGTGGTTTTGCAGAAAACTTCATCCGCGTCAACCAATAGATGCATGTGCATGCTTAAAACGCGTTTTCGCACAAATCCGTGCGCGGGTGCTAAAAAGAGCAGCAACGGCATGCTTAGCACGTCGTTTGGTAGAAATCGACGTGCGCGTTCTGCAAAAAGCACCATTTGCATGCACATCTTGTGGTTTTGCAGAAAACTTCATCCGCGTCTATCAAAAGATGCATGTGCATGCTTAAAACGCGTTTTCGCACAAATGCGTGCGCGGGTGCTAAAAAGAGCAGCATCGGCATGCTTAGCACGTCGTTTGGTAGAAATCCACGTGCGCGTTCTGCCAAAAGCACCATTTGCATGCACATCTTGTGGTTTTCCAGAAAACTTCATCCGCGTCTACCAAAAGATGCATGTGCATGCTTAAAACGCGTTTTCGCACAAATCCGTGCGCGGGTGCTAAAAAGAGCAGCATCGGCAAGCTTAGCACGTCGTTTGGTAGAAATCCACGTGCGCGTTCTGCAAAAAGCACCATTTGCATGCACATCTTGTGGTTTTGCAGAAAACTTCATCCGCGTCTACCAAAAGATGCATGTGCATGCTTAAAACGCGTTTTCGCACAAATGCGTGCGCGGGTGCTAAAAAGAGCAGCATCGGCATGCTTAGCACGTCGTTTGGTAGAAATCCACGTGCGCGTTCTGCAAAAAGCACCATTTGCATGCACATCTTGTGGTTTTGCAGAAAACTTCATCCGCGTCTACCAAAAGATGCATGTGCATGCTTAAAACGCGTTTTCGCCCAAATCCGTGCGCGGGTGCTAAAAAGAGCAGCATCGGCATGCTTAGCACGTCGTTTGGTAGAAATCCACGAGCGCGTTCTGCAAAAAGCACCATTTGCATGCACATCTTGTGGTTTTGCAGAAAACTTCATCCGCGTCTACTAAAAGATGCATGTGCATGCTTAAAACGCGTTTTCGCACAAATGCGTGCGCGGGTGCTAAAAATAGCAGCATCGGCATGCTTAGCACGTCGTTTGGTAGAAATCCACGTGCGCGTTCTGCAAAAAGCACCATTTGCATGCACATCTTGTGGTTTTGCAGAAAACTTCATCCGCGTCTACCAAAAGATGCATGTGCATGCTTCAAACGCGTTTTCGCACAAATGCGTGCGCGGGTGCTAAAAAGAGTAGCATCGGCATGCTTAGCACGTCGTTTCGTAGAAATCTACGTGCGCGTTCTGCCAAAAGCACCATTTGCATGCACATCTTGTGGTTTTGCAGAAAACTTCATCCGCGTCAACCAATAGATGCATGTGCATGCTTAAAACGCGTTTTCGCACAAATCCGTGCGCGGGTGCTAAAAAGAGCAGCAACGGCATGCTTAGCACGTCGTTTGGTAGAAATCCACGTGCGCGTTCTGCAAAAAGCACCATTTGCATGCACATCTTGTGGTTTTGCAGAAAACTTCATCCGCGTCTATCAAAAGATGCATGTGCATGCTTAAAACGCGTTTTCGCACAAATGCGTGCGCGGGTGCTAAAAAGAGCAGCATCGGCATGCTTAGCACGTCGTTTGGTAGAAATCCACGTGCGCGTTCTGCCAAAAGCACCATTTGCATGCACATCTTGTGGTTTTGCAGAAAACTTCATCCGCGTCCACCAAAAGATGCATGTGCATGCTTAAAACGCGTTTTCGCACAAATCCGTGCGCGGGTGCTAAAAAGAGCAGCATCGGCAAGCTTAGCACGTCGTTTGGTAGAAATCCACGTGCGCGTTCTGCAAAAAGCACCATTTGCATGCACATCTTGTGGTTTTGCAGAAAACTTCATCCGCGTCTACCAAAAGATGCATGTGCATGCTTAAAACGCGTTTTCGCACAAATGCGTGCGCGGGTGCTAAAAAGAGCAGCATCGGCATGCTTAGCACGTCGTTTGGTAGAAATCCACGTGCGCGTTCTGCAAAAAGCACCATTTGCATGCACATTTTGTGGTTTTGCAGAAAACTTCATCCGCGTCTACCAAAAGATGCATGTGCATGCTTAAAACGCGTTCTCGCACAAATCCGTGCGCGGGTGCTAAAAAGAGCAGCATCGGCATGCTTAGCACGTTGTTTGGTAGAAATCCACGTGCGCGTTCTGCAAAAAGCACCATTTGCATGCACATCTTGTGGTTTTGCAGAAAACTTCATCCGCGTCTACCCAAAGATGCATCATCATCATCATCATCAGCCTGGTTACGCCCACTGCAGGGCAAAGGCCTCTCCCATACTTCTCCAACAACCCCGGTCATGTACTAATTGCGGCCATGCCGTCCCTGCAAACTTCTTAATCTCATCCGCCCACCTAACTTTCTGCCGCCCCCTGCTACGCTTCCCTTCCCTTGGGATCCAGTCCGTAACCCTTAATGACCATCGGTTATCTTCCCTCCTCATTACATGTCCTGCCCATGCCCATTTCTTTTTCTTGATTTCAACTAAGATGTCATTAACTCGCGTTTGTTCCCTCACCCAATCTGCTCTTTTCTTATCCCTTAACGTTACACCTATCATTCTTCTTTCCATAGCTCGTTGCGTCGTCCTCAATTTGAGTAGAACCCTTTTCGTAAGCCTCCAGGTTTCTGCCCCGTAGGTGAGTACTGGTAAGACACAGCTATTATACACTTTTCTCTTGAGGGATAATGGCAACCTGCTGTTCATGATCTGAGAATGCCTGCCAAACGCACCCCAGCCCATTCTTATTCTTCTGGTTATTTCCGTCTCATGATCCGGATCCGCCGTCACTACCTGCCCTAAGTAGATGTATTCCCTTACGACTTCCAGTGCCTCGCTGCCTATTGTAAATTGCTGTTCTCTTCCGAGACTGTTAAACATTACTTTAGTTTTCTGCAGATTAATTTTTAGACCCACTCTTCTGCTTTGCCTCTCCAGGTCAGTGAGCATGCATTGCAATTGGTCCCCTGAGTTACTAAGCAAGGCAATATCATCAGCGAATCGCAAGTTACTAAGGTATTCTCCATTAATTTTTATCCCCAATTCTTCCCAATCCAGGTCTCTGAATACCTCCTGTAAACACGCTGTGAATAGCATTGGAGAGATCGTATCTCCCTGCCTGACGCCTTTCTTTATTGGGATTTTGTTGCTTTCTTTATGGAGGACTACGGTGGCTGTGGAGCCGCTATAGATATTTTTCAGTATTTTTACATACGGCTCGTCTACACCCTGATTCCTTAATGCCTCCATGACTGCTGAGGTTTCGACAGAATCAAACGCTTTCTCATAATCAATGAAAGCTATATATAAGGGTTGGTTATATTCCGCACATTTCTCTATCACCTGATTGATAGTGTGAATATGATCTATTGTTGAGTAGCCTTTACGGAATCCTGCCTGGTCCTTTGCTTGACAGAAGTCTAAGGTGTTCCTGATTCTATTTGCGATTACCTTAGTAAATATTTTGTAGGCAACGGACAGTAAGCTGATCGGTCTATAATTTTTCAAGTCTTTGGCGTCCCCTTTCTTATGGATTAGGATTATGTTAGCGTTCTTCCAAGATTCCGGTACGCTCGACGTCATGAGGCATTGCGTATACAGGGTGGCCAGTTTCTCTAGAACAATCTGCCCACCATCCTTCAACAAATCTGCTGTTACGTGATCCTCCCCAGCTGCCTTCCCCCTTTGCATTTCTCCCAAGGCTTTCTTTACTTCTTCCGGCGTTACCTTTGGGACTTCGAATTCCTCTAGACTATTTTCTCTTCCATTATCGTCGTGGGTGCCACTGGTACTGTATAAATTTCTATAGAACTCCTCAGCCACTTGAACTATCTCATCCATATTAGTAATGATATTGCCGGCTTTGTCTCTTAACGCATACATCTGATTCCTGCCAATTCCTAGTTTCTTCTTCACTGTTTTTAGGCTTCCGCCGTTCCTGAGAGCATGTTCAATTCTATCCATATTATACTTCCTTATGTCAGCTGTCTTACGCTTGTTGATTAACTTCGAAAGTTCTGCCAGTTCTATTCTAGCTGTAGGGTTAGAGGCTTTCATACATTGGCGTTTCTTGATCAGATCTTTCGTCGTCTGCGATAGTTTACTGGTATCCTGCCTAATCGAGTTACCACCGACTTCCATTGCACACTTCTTAATGATGCCCACAAGGTTGTCGTTCATTGCTTCAACACTAAGGTCCTCTTCCTGAGGTAAAGCCGAATACCTGTTCTGTAGCTTGATCTGGAATTCCTCTATTTTCCCTCTTACCGCTAACTCATTGATCGGCTTCTTATGTACCAGTTTCTTCCGTTCCCTCCTCAGGTCTAGGCTAATTCGAGTTCTTACCATCCTGTGGTCACTGCAGCGCACCTTGCCGAGCACGTCCACATCTTGTATGATGCCAGGGTTAGCGCAGAGTATGAAGTCTATTTCATTTCTAGTCTCGCCGTTCGGGCTCCTCCACGTCCACTTTCGGCTATCCCGCTTGCGGAAGAAAGTATTCATTATCCTCATATTATTCTGTTCCGCAAACTCGACTAATAACTCCCCCCTGCTATTCCTAGTGCCTATGCCATATTCCCCCACTGCCTTGTCTCCAGCCTGCTTCTTGCCTACCTTGGCATTAAAGTCGCCCATTAGTATAGTGTATTTGGTTTTCACTCTACCCATCGCCGATTCCACGTCTTCATAGAAGCATTCGACTTCCTGGTCATCATGACTGGATGTAGGGGCGTAGACCTGTACAATCTTCATTTTGTACCTCTTATTAAGTTTAACAACAAGACCTGCCACCCTCTCGTTAATGCTATAGAGTTCCTGTATGTTACCAGCTATATTCTTATTAATCAGGAATCCGACTCCTAGTTCTCTTCTTTCCTCTAGGCCGCGGTAGCACAGGACGTGCCCGCTTTTTAGCACTGTATATGCTTCTTTTGGCCTCCTAACTTCACTGAGCCCTATTATATCCCATTTACTGCCCTCTAATTCCTCCAATAGCACTGCTAGACTCGCCTCACTAGATAACGTTCTAGCGTTAAACGTTGCCAGGTTCATATTCCAATGGCGGCCTGTCCGGAGCCAGTGATTCTTAGCACCCTCTGCAGCGTCGCAGGTCTGACCGCCGCCGTGGTCAGTAGCTTCGCAGCTGCTGGGGACTGAGGGCCGGGGTTTGATTGTTGTGTTCATATAGGAGGTTGTGGCCAAGTACTGCACCAGGGTGGCCAATCCTGCTCTGGTGAGGGAGTGCGTTACCGGTTCTGGTCACCGGGATCAGGCCACACTCCAGGCCTGTTTGTGCAATTTTATCAACACGCGGATTTTTTTTTTTTTTTTTTAATCCGGTGGAAAATTGCCGGCACCGGGATTCGAACCACGGACCTCTTGCACGCGAGGCGGGTGTTCTACCTCTACGCCACCGCTGCACCTCCAAAGACATCCAAAGACTCCAAAAGATGCATGTGCATGCTTAAAACGCGTTTTCGCACAAATCCGTGCGCGGGTGCTAAAAAGAGCAGCATCGGCATGCTTAGCACGTCGTTTGGTAGAAATCCACGTGCGCGTTCTGCAAAAAGCACCATTTGCATGCACATCTTGTGGTTTTGCAGAAAACTTCATCCGCGTCTACCAAAAGATGCATGTGCATGCTTAAAACGCGTTTTCGCACCAATGCGTGCGCGGGTGCTAAAAAGAGCAGCATCGGCATGCTTAGCACGTCGTTTGGTAGAAATCCACGAGCGCGTTCTGCAAAAAGCACCATTTGCATGCACATCTTGTGGTTTTGCAGAAAACTTCATCCGCGTCTACTAAAAGATGCATGTGCATGCTTAAAACGCGTTTTCGCACAAATGCGTGCGCGGGTGCTAAAAATAGCAGCATCGGCATGCTTAGCACGTCGTTTGGTAGAAATCCACGTGCGCGTTCTGCCAAAAGCACCATTTGCATGCACATCTTGTGGTTTTGCAGAAAACTTCATCCGCGTCTACCAAAAGATGCATGTGCATGCTTAAAACGCGTTCTCGCAGAAATCCGTGCGCGGGTGCTAAAAAGAGCAGCATCGGCATGCTTAGCACGTCGTTTGGTAGAAATCCACGTGCGCGTTCTGCAAAAAGCACCATTTGCATGCACATCTTGTGGTTTTGCAGAAAACTTCATCCGCGTCTACCAAAAGATGCATGTGCATGCTTAAAACGCGTTTTCGCACAAATGCGTGCGCGGGTGCTAAAAAGAGCAGCATCGGCATGCTTAGCACGTCGTTTGGTAGAAATCCACGAGCGCGTTCTGCAAAAAGCACCATTTGCATGCACATCTTGTGGTTTTGCAGAAAACTTCATCCGCGTCTACCAAAAGATGCATGTGCATGCTTAAAACGCGTTTTCGCACAAATGCGTGCGCGGGTGCTAAAAAGAGCAGCATCGGCATGCTTAGCACGTCGTTTGGTTGAAATCCACGTGCGCGTTCTGCCAAAAGCACCATTTGCATGCACATCTTGTGGTTTTGCAGAAAACTTCATCCGCGTCTACCAAAAGATGCATGTGCATGCTTAAAACGCGTTTTCGCACAAATCCGTGCGCGGGTGCTAAAAAGAGCAGCATCGGCATGCTTAGCACGTCGTTTGGTAGAAATCCACGTGCGCGTTCTGCAAAAAGCACCATTTGCATGCACATCTTGTGGTTTTGCAGAAAACTTCATCCGCGTCTACCAAAAGATGCATGTGCATGCTTAAAACGCGTTTTCGCACAAATGCGTGCGCGGGTGCTAAAAAGAGCAGCATTGGCATGCTTAGCACGTCGTTTGGTAGAAATCCACGTGCGCGTTCTGCCAAAAGCACCATTTGCATGCACTTCTTGTGGTTTTGCAGAAAACTTCATCCGCGTCTACCAAAATATGCATGTGCATGCTTAAAACGCGTTTTCGCACAAATGCGTGCGCGGGTGCTAAAAAGAGCAGCATCGGCATGCTTAGCACGTCGTTTGGTAGAAATCCACGTGCGCGTTCTGCAAAAAGCACCATTTGCATGCACATCTTGTGGTTTTGCAGAAAACTTCATCCGCGTCTACCAAAAGATGCATGTGCATGCTTAAAACGCGTTTTCGCACAAATGCGTGCGCGGGTGCTAAAAAGAGCAGCATCGGCATGCTTAGCGCGTCGTTTGGTAGAAATCCACGTGCGCGTTCTGCAAAAAGCACCATTTGCATGCACATCTTGTGGTTTTGCAGAAAACTTCATCCGCGTCTACCAAAAGATGCATGTGCATGCTTCAAACGCGTTTTCGCACAAATGCGTGCGCGGGTGCTAAAAAGAGCAGCATCGGCATGCTTAGCACGTCGTTTGGTAGAAATCCACGTGCGCGTTCTGCCAAAAGCACCATTTGCATGCACATCTTGTGGTTTTGCAGCAAACTTCATCCGCGTCTACCAAAAGATGCATGTGCATGCTTAAAACGCGTTTTCGCACAAATCCGTGCGCGGGTGCTAAAAAGAGCAGCATCGGCATGCTTAGCACGTCGTTTGGTAGAAATCCACGTGCGCGTTCTGCAAAAAGCACCATTTGCATGCACATCTTGTGGTTTTGCAGAAAACTTCATCCGCGTCTACCAAAAGATGCATGTGCATGCTTAAAACGCGTTTTCGCACAAATGCGTGCGCGGGTGCTAAAAAGAGCAGCATCGGCATGCTTAGCACGTCGTTTTGGTAGAAATCCACGTGCGCGTTCTGCCAAAAGCACCATTTGCATGCACATCTTGTGGTTTTGCAGAAAACTTCATCCGCGTCTACCAAAAGATGCATGTGCATGCTTAAAACGCGTTTTCGCACAAATCCGTGCGCGGGTGCTAAAAAGAGCAGCATCGGCATGCTTAGCACGTCGTTTGGTAGAAATCCACGTGCGCGTTCTGCAAAAAGCACCATTTGCATGCACATCTTGTGGTTTTGCAGAAAACTTCATCCGCGTCTACCAAAAGATGCATGTGCATGCTTAAAACGCGTTTTCGCACAAATGCGTGCGCGGGTGCTAAAAATAGCAGCATCGGCATGCTTAGCACGTCGTTTGGTAGAAATCCACGTGCGCGTTCTGCAAAAAGCACCATTTGCATGGACATCTTGTGGTTTTGCAGAAAACTTCATCCGCGTCTACCAAAAGATGCATGTGCATGCTTCAAACGCGTTTTCGCACAAATGCGTGCGCGGGTGCTAAAAAGAGTAGCATCGGCATGCTTAGCACGTCGTTTCGTAGAAATCTACGTGCGCGTTCTGCCAAAAGCACCATTTGCATGCACATCTTGTGGTTTTGCAGAAAACTTCATCCGCGTCAACCAATAGATGCATGTGCATGCTTAAAACGCGTTTTCGCACAAATCCGTGCGCGGGTGCTAAAAAGAGCAGCAACGGCATGCTTAGCACGTCGTTTGGTAGAAATCCACGTGCGCGTTCTGCAAAAGGCACCATTTGCATGCACATCTTGTGGTTTTGCAGAAAACTTCATCCGCGTCTACCAAAAGATGCATGTGCATGCTTAAAACGCGTTTTCGCACAAATGCGTGCGCGGGTGCTAAAAATAGCAGCATCGGCATGCTTAGCACGTCGTTTGGTAGAAATCCACGTGCGCGTTCTGCAAAAAGCACCATTTGCATGCACATCTTGTGGTTTTGCAGAAAACTTCATCCGCGTCTACCAAAAGATGCATGTGCATGCTTCAAACGCGTTTTCGCACAAATGCGTGCGCGGGTGCTAAAAAGAGTAGCATCGGCATGCTTAGCACGTCGTTTGGTAGAAATCTACGTGCGCGTTCTGCCAAAAGCACCATTTGCATGCACATCTTGTGGTTTTGCAGAAAACTTCATCCGCGTCAACCAATAGATGCATGTGCATGCTTAAAACGCGTTTTCGCACAAATCCGTGCGCGGGTGCTAAAAAGAGCAGCAACGGCATGCTTAGCACGTCGTTTGGTAGAAATCGACGTGCGCGTTCTGCAAAAAGCACCATTTGCATGCACATCTTGTGGTTTTGCAGAAAACTTCATCCGCGTCTATCAAAAGATGCATGTGCATGCTTAAAACGCGTTTTCGCACAAATGCGTGCGCGGGTGCTAAAAAGAGCAGCATCGGCATGCTTAGCACGTCGTTTGGTAGAAATCCACGTGCGCGTTCTGCCAAAAGCACCATTTGCATGCACATCTTGTGGTTTTGCAGAAAACTTCATCCGCGTCTACCAAAAGATGCATGTGCATGCTTAAAACGCGTTTTCGCACAAATCCGTGCGCGGGTGCTAAAAAGAGGAGCATCGGCAAGCTTAGCACGTCGTTTGGTAGAAATCCACGTGCGCGTTCTGCAAAAAGCACCATTTGCATGCACATCTTGTGGTTTTGCAGAAAACTTCATCCGCGTCTACCAAAAGATGCATGTGCATGCTTAAAACGCGTTTTCGCACAAATGCGTGCGCGGGTGCTAAAAAGAGCAGCATCGGCATGCTTAGCACGTCGTTTGGTAGAAATCCACGTGCGCGTTCTGCAAAAAGCACCATTTGCATGCACATCTTGTGGTTTTGCAGAAAACTTCATCCGCGTCTACCAAAAGATGCATGTGCATGCTCAAAACGCGTTTTCGCACAAATCCGTGCGCGGGTGCTAAAAAGAGCAGCATCGGCATGCTTAGCACGTCGTTTGGTAGAAATCCACGTGCGCGTTCTGCCAAAAGCACCATTTGCATGCACATCTTGTGGTTTTGCAGAAAACTTCATCCGCGTCTACCAAAAGATGCATGTGCATGCTTAAAACGCGTTTTCGCACAAATGCGTGCGCGGGTGCTAAAAAGAGCAGCATCGGCATGCTTAGCACGTCGTTTGGTAGAAATCCACGTGCGCGTTCTGCCAAAAGCACCATTTGCATGCACATCTTGTGGTTTTGCAGAAAACTTCATCCGCGTCTACCAAAAGATGCATGTGCATGCATAAAACGCGTTTTCGCACAAATCCGTGCGCGGGTGCTAAAAAGAGCAGCATCGGCAAGCTTAGCACATCGTTTGGTAGAAATCCACGTGCGCGTTCTGCAAAACGCACCATTTGCATGCACATCTTGTGGTTTTGCAGAAAACTTCATCCGCGTCTACCAAAAGATGCATGTGCATGCTTAAAACGCGTTTTCGCACAAATGCGTGCGCGGGTGCTAAAAAGAGCAGCATCGGCATGCTTAGCACGTCGTTTGGTAGAAATCCACGTGCGCGTTCTGCAAAAAGCACCATTTGCATGCACATCTTGTGGTTTTGCAGAAACCTTCATCCGCGTCTACCAAAAGATGCATGTGCATGCTTAAAACGCGTTTTCGCACAAATGCGTGCGCGGGTGCTAAAAAGAGCAGCATCGGCATGCTTAGCACGTCGTTTGGTAGAAATCCACGTGCGCGTTCTGCAAAAAGCACCATTTGCATGCACATCTTGTGGTTTTGCAGAAAACTTCATCCGCGTCTACCAAAAGATGCATGTGCATGCTTAAAACGCGTTTTCGCACAAATGCGTGCGCGGGTGCTAAAAAGAGCAGCATCGGCATGCTTAGCACGTCGTTTGGTAGAAATCCACGTGCGCGTTCTGCCAAAAGCACCATTTGCATGCACATCTTGTGGTTTTGCAGAAAACTTCATCCGCGTCTACCAAAAGATGCATGTGCATGATTAAAACGCGTTTTCGCACAAATGCGTGCGCGGGTGCTAAAAAGAGCAGCATCGGCATGCTTAGCACGTCGTTTGGTAGAAATCCACGTGCGCGTTCTGCAAAAAGCACCATTTGCATGCACATCTTGTGGTTTTGCAGAAAACTTCATCCGCGTCTACCAAAAGATGCATGTGCATGCTTAAAACGCGTTTTCGCACAAACGCGTGCGCGGGTGCTAAAAAGAGCAGCATCGGCATGCTTAGCACGTCGTTTGGTAGAAATCCACGAGCGCGTTCTGCAAAAAGCACCATTTGCATGCACATCTTGTGGTTTTGCAGAAAACTTCATCCGCGTCTACCAAAAGATGCATGTGCATGCTTAAAACGCGTTTTCGCACAAATGCGTGCGCGGGTGCTAAAAAGAGCAGCATCGGCATGCTTAGCACGTCGTTTGGTAGAAATCCACGTGCGCGTTCTGCCAAAAGCACCATTTGCATGCACATCTTGTGGTTTTGCAGAAAACTTCATCCGCGTCTACCAAAAGATGCATGTGCATGCTTAAAACGCGTTTTCGCACAAATCCGTGCGCGGGTGCTAAAAAGAGCAGCATCGGCATGCTTAGCACGTCGTTTGGTAGAAATCCACGTGCGCGTTCTGCAAAAAGCACCATTTGCATGCACATCTTGTGGTTTTGCAGAAAACTTCATCCGCGTCTACCAAAAGATGCATGTGCATGCTTAAAACGCGTTTTCGCACAAATGCGTGCGCGGGTGCTAAAAAGAGCAGCATCGGCATGCTTAGCACGTTGTTTGGTAGAAATCCACGTGCGCGTTCTGCAAAAAGCACCATTTGCATGCACATCTTGTGGTTTTGCAGAAAACTTCATCCGCGTCTACCAAAAGATGCATGTGCATGCTTAAAACGCGTTTTCGCACAAATCCGTGCGCGGGTGCTAAAAAGAGCAGCATCGGCATGCTTAGCACGTCGTTTGGTAGAAATCCACGTGCGCGTTCTGCAAAAAGCACCATTTGCATGCACATCTTGTGGTTTTGCAGAAAACTTCATCCGCGTCTACCAAAAGACGCATGTGCATGCTTAAAACGCGTTTTCGCACAAATGCGTGCGCGGGTGCTAAAAATAGCAGCATCGGCATGCTTAGCACGTCGTTTGGTAGAAATCCACGTGCGCGTTCTGCAAAAAGCACCATTTGCATGCACATCTTGTGGTTTTGCAGAAAACTTCATCCGCGTCTACCAAAAGATGCATGTGCATGCTTAAAACGCGTTTTCGCACAAATCCGTGCGCGGGTGCTAAAAAGAGCAGCATCGGCATGCTTAGCACGTCGTTTGGTAGAAATCCACGTGCGCGTTCTGCAAAAAGCACCATTTGCATGCACATCTTGTGGTTTTGCAGAAAACTTCATCCGCGTCTACCAAAAGATGCATGTGCATGCTTAAAACGCGTTTTCGCACAAATGCGTGCGCGGGTGCTAAAAAGAGCAGCATCGGCATGCTTAGCACGTCGTTTGGTAGAAATCCACGTGCGCGTTCTGCCAAAAGCACCATTTGCATGCACATCTTGTGGTTTTGCAGAAAACTTCATCCGCGTCTACCAAAAGATGCATGTGCATGCATAAAACGCGTTTTCGCACAAATCCGTGCGCGGGTGCTAAAAAGAGCAGCATCGGCAAGCTTAGCACATCGTTTGGTAGAAATCCACGTGCGCGTTCTGCAAAACGCACCATTTGCATGCACATCTTGTGGTTTTGCAGAAAACTTCATCCGCGTCTACCAAAAGATGCATGTGCATGCTTAAAACGCGTTTTCGCACAAATGCGTGCGCGGGTGCTAAAAAGAGCAGCATCGGCATGCTTAGCACATCGTTTGGTTGAAATCCACGTGCGCGTTCTGCCAAAAGCACCATTTGCATGCACATCTTGTGGTTTTGCAGAAAACTTCATCCGCGTCTACCAAAAGATGCATGTGCATGCTTAAAACGCGTTTTCGCACAAATGCGTGCGCGGGTGCTAAAAAGAGTAGCATCGGCATGCTTAGCACGTCGTTTGGTAGAAATCTACGTGCGCGTTCTGCCAAAAGCACCATTTGCATGCACATCTTGTGGTTTTGCAGAAAACTTCATCCGCGTCTACCAAAAGATGCATGTGCATGCTTAAAACGCGTTTTCGCACAAATGCGTGCGCGGGTGCTAAAAAGAGCAGCATCGGCATGCTTAGCACGTCGTTTGGTAGAAATCCACGTGCGCGTTCTGCCAAAAGCACCATTTGCATGCACATCTTGTGGTTTTGCAGCAAACTTCATCCGCGTCTACCAAAAGATGCATGTGCATGCTTAAAACGCGTTTTCGCACAAATCCGTGCGCGGGTGCTAAAAAGAGCAGCATCGGCATGCTTAGCACGTCGTTTGGTAGAAATGCACGTGCGCGTTCTGCAAAAAGCACCATTTGCATGCACATCTTGTGGTTTTGCAGAAAACTTCATCCGCGTCTACCAAAAGATGCATGTGCATGCTTAAAACGCGTTTTCGCACAAATGCGTGCGCGGGTGCTAAAAAGAGCAGCATCGGCATGCTTAGCACGTCGTTTGGTAGAAATCCACGAGCGCGTTCTGCAAAAAGCACCATTTGCATGCACATCTTGTGGTTTTGCAGAAAACTTCATCCGCGTCTACTAAAAGATGCATGTGCATGCTTAAAACGCGTTTTCGCACAAATGCGTGCGCGGGTGCTAAAAAGAGCAGCATCGGCATGCTTAGCACGTCGTTTGGTAGAAATCCACGTGCGCGTTCTGCCAAAAGCACCATTTGCATGCACATCTTGTGGTTTTGCAGAAAACTTCATCCGCGTCTACCAAAAGATGCATGTGCATGCTTAAAACGCGTTTTCGCACAAATCCGTGCGCGGGTGCTAAAAAGAGCAGCATCGGCATGCTTAGCACGTCGTTTGGTAGAAATCCACGTGCGCGTTCTGCAAAAAGCACCATTTGCATGCACATCTTGTGGTTTTGCAGAAAACTTCATCCGCGTCTACCAAAAGATGCATGTGCATGCTTCAAAAGCGTTTTCGCACAAATGCGTGCGCGGGTGCTAAAAAGAGTAGCATCGGCATGCTTAGCACGTCGTTTCGTAGAAATCTACGTGCGCGTTCTGCCAAAAGCACCATTTGCATGCACATCTTGTGGTTTTGCAGAAAACTTCATCCGCGTCTACCAAAAGATGCATGTGCATGCTTAAAACGCGTTTTCGCACAAATGCGTGCGCGGGTGCTAAAAATAGCAGCATCGGCATGCTTAGCACGTCGTTTGGTATAAATCCACGTGCGCGTTCTGCAAAAAGCACCATTTGCATGCACATCTTGTGGTTTTGCAGAAAACTTCATCCGCGTCTACCAAAAGATGCATGTGCATGCTTCAAACGCGTTTTCGCACAAATGCGTGCGCGGGTGCTAAAAAGAGTAGCATCGGCATGCTTAGCACGTCGTTTGGTAGAAATCTACGTGCGCGTTCTGCCAAAAGCACCATTTGCATGCACATCTTGTGGTTTTGCAGAAAACTTCATCCGCGTCAACCAATAGATGCATGTGCATGCTTAAAACGCGTTTTCGCACAAATCCGTGCGCGGGTGCTAAAAAGAGCAGCAACGGCATGCTTAGCACGTCGTTTGGTAGAAATCGACGTGCGCGTTCTGCAAAAAGCACCATTTGCATGCACATCTTGTGGTTTTGCAGAAAACTTCATCCGCGTCTATCAAAAGATGCATGTGCATGCTTAAAACGCGTTTTCGCACAAATGCGTGCGCGGGTGCTAAAAAGAGCAGCATCGGCATGCTTAGCACGTCGTTTGGTAGAAATCCACGTGCGCGTTCTGCCAAAAGCACCATTTGCATGCACATCTTGTGGTTTTCCAGAAAACTTCATCCGCGTCTACCAAAAGATGCATGTGCATGCTTAAAACGCGTTTTCGCACAAATCCGTGCGCGGGTGCTAAAAAGAGCAGCATCGGCAAGCTTAGCACGTCGTTTGGTAGAAATCCACGTGCGCGTTCTGCAAAAAGCACCATTTGCATGCACATCTTGTGGTTTTGCAGAAAACTTCATCCGCGTCTACCAAAAGATGCATGTGCATGCTTAAAACGCGTTTTCGCACAAATGCGTGCGCGGGTGCTAAAAAGAGCAGCATCGGCATGCTTAGCACGTCGTTTGGTAGAAATCCACGTGCGCGTTCTGCAAAAAGCACCATTTGCATGCACATCTTGTGGTTTTGCAGAAAACTTCATCCGCGTCTACCAAAAGATGCATGTGCATGCTTAAAACGCGTTTTCGCACAAATCCGTGCGCGGGTGCTAAAAAGAGCAGCATCGGCATGCTTAGCACGTCGTTTGGTAGAAATCCACGTGCGCGTTCTGCCAAAAGCACCATTTGCATGCACATCTTGTGGTTTTGCAGAAAACTTCATCCGCGTCTACCAAAAGATGCATGTGCATGCTTAAAACGCGTTCTCGCACAAATCCGTGCGCGGGTGCTAAAAAGAGCAGCATCGGCATGCTTAGCACGTCGTTTGGTAGAAATCCACGTGCGCGTTCTGCAAAAAGCACCATTTGCATGCACATGTTGTGGTTTTGCAGAAAACTTCATCCGGGTCTACCAAAAGATGCATGTGCATGCTTAAAACGCGTTTTCGCACAAATGCGTGCGCGGGTGCTAAAAAGAGCAGCATCGGCATGCTTAGCACGTCGTTTGGTAGAAATCCACGAGCGCGTTCTGCAAAAAGCACCATTTGCATGCACATCTTGTGGTTTTGCAGAAAACTTCATCCGCGTCTACCAAAAGATGCATGTGCATGCTTAAAACGCGTTTTCGCACAAATGCGTGCGCGGGTGCTAAAAAGAGCAGCATCGGCATGCTTAGCACATCGTTTGGTTGAAATCCACGTGCGCGTTCTGCAAAAAGCACCATTTGCATGCACATCTTGTGGTTTTGCAGAAAACTTCATCCGCGTCTACCAAAAGATGCATGTGCATGCTTAAAACGCGTTTTCGCACAAATGCGTGCGCGGGTGCTAAAAAGAGTAGCATCGGCATGCTTAGCACGTCGTTTGGTAGAAATCTACGTGCGCGTTCTGCCAAAAGCACCATTTGCATGCACATATTGTGGTTTTGCAGAAAACTTCATCCGCGTCTACCAAAGATGCATGTGCATGCTTAAAACGCGTTTTCGCACAAATGCGTGCGCGGGTGCTAAAAAGAGCAGCATCGGCATGCTTAGCGCGTCGTTTGGTAGAAATCCACGTGCGCGTTCTGCCAAAAGCACCATTTGCATGCACATCTTGTGGTTTTGCAGCAAACTTCATCCGCGTCTACCAAAAGATGCATGTGCATGCTTAAAACGCGTTTTCGCACAAATCCGTGCGCGGGTGCTAAAAAGAGCAGCATCGGCATGCTTAGCACGTCGTTTGGTAGAAATCCACGTGCGCGTTCTGCAAAAAGCACCATTTGCATGCACATCTTGTGGTTTTGCAGAAAACTTCATCCGCGTCTACCAAAAGATGCATGTGCATGCTTAAAACGCGTTTTCGCACCAATGCGTGCGCGGGTGCTAAAAAGAGCAGCATCGGCATGCTTAGCACGTCGTTTGGTAGAAATCCACGAGCGCGTTCTGCAAAAAGCACCATTTGCATGCACATCTTGTGGTTTTGCAGAAAACTTCATCCGCGTCTACTAAAAGATGCATGTGCATGCTTAAAACGCGTTTTCGCACAAATGCGTGCGCGGGTGCTAAAAATAGCAGCATCGGCATGCTTAGCACGTCGTTTGGTAGAAATCCACGTGCGCGTTCTGCAAAAAGCACCATTTGCATGCACATCTTGTGGTTTTGCAGAAAACTTCATCCGCGTCTACCAAAAGATGCATGTGCATGCTTCAAACGCGTTTTCGCACAAATGCGTGCGCGGGTGCTAAAAAGAGTAGCATCGGCATGCTTAGCACGTCGTTTCGTAGAAATCTACGTGCGCGTTCTGCCAAAAGCACCATTTGCATGCACATCTTGTGGTTTTGCAGAAAACTTCATCCGCGTCAACCAATAGATGCATGTGCATGCTTAAAACGCGTTTTCGCACAAATCCGTGCGCGGGTGCTAAAAAGAGCAGCAACGGCATGCTTAGCACGTCGTTTGGTAGAAATCCACGTGCGCGTTCTGCAAAAAGCACCATTTGCATGCACATCTTGTGGTTTTGCAGAAAACTTCATCCGCGTCTATCAAAAGATGCATGTGCATGCTTAAAACGCGTTTTCGCACAAATGCGTGCGCGGGTGCTAAAAAGAGCAGCATCGGCATGCTTAGCACGTCGTTTGGTAGAAATCCACGTGCGCGTTCTGCCAAAAGCACCATTTGCATGCACATCTTGTGGTTTTGCAGAAAACTTCATCCGCGTCTACCAAAAGATGCATGTGCATGCTTAAAACGCGTTTTCGCACAAATCCGTGCGCGGGTGCTAAAAAGAGCAGCATCGGCAAGCTTAGCACGTCGTTTGGTAGAAATCCACGTGCGCGTTCTGCAAAAAGCACCATTTGCATGCACATCTTGTGGTTTTGCAGAAAACTTCATCCGCGTCTACCAAAAGATGCATGTGCATGCTTAAAACGCGTTTTCGCACAAATGCGTGCGCGGGTGCTAAAAAGAGCAGCATCGGCATGCTTAGCACGTCGTTTGGTAGAAATCCACGTGCGCGTTCTGCAAAAAGCACCATTTGCATGCACATTTTGTGGTTTTGCAGAAAACTTCATCCGCGTCTACCAAAAGATGCATGTGCATGCTTAAAACGCGTTCTCGCACAAATCCGTGCGCGGGTGCTAAAAAGAGCAGCATCGGCATGCTTAGCACGTTGTTTGGTAGAAATCCACGTGCGCGTTCTGCAAAAAGCACCATTTGCATGCACATCTTGTGGTTTTGCAGAAAACTTCATCCGCGTCTACCCAAAGATGCATGTGCATGCTTAAAACGCGTTTTCGCACAAATCCGTGCGCGGGTGCTAAAAAGAGCAGCATCGGCATGCTTAGCACGTCGTTTGGTAGAAATCCACGTGCGCGTTCTGCAAAAAGCACCATTTGCATGCACATCTTGTGGTTTTGCAGAAAACTTCATCCGCGTCTACCAAAAGATGCATGTGCATGCTTAAAACGCGTTTTCGCACAAATGCGTGCGCGGGTGCTAAAAATAGCAGCATCGGCATGCTTAGCACGTCGTTTGGTAGAAATCCACGTGCGCGTTCTGCAAAAAGCACCATTTGCATGCACATCTTGTGGTTTTGCAGAAAACTTCATCCGCGTCTACCAAAAGATGCATGTGCATGCTTCAAACGCGTTTTCGCACAAATGCGTGCGCGGGTGCTAAAAAGAGTAGCATCGGCATGCTTAGCACGTCGTTTGGTAGAAATCCACGTGCGCGTTCTGCCAAAAGCACCATTTGCATGCACATCTTGTGGTTTTGCAGAAAACTTCATCCGCGTCTACTAAAAGATGCATGTGCATGCTTAAAACGCGTTTTCGCACAAATGCGTGCGCGGGTGCTAAAAATAGCAGCATCGGCATGCTTAGCACGTCGTTTGGTAGAAATCCACGTGCGCGTTCTGCCAAAAGCACCATTTGCATGCACATCTTGTGGTTTTGCAGAAAACTTCATCCGCGTCTACCAAAAGATGCATGTGCATGCTTAAAACGCGTTCTCGCAGAAATCCGTGCGCGGGTGCTAAAAAGAGCAGCATCGGCATGCTTAGCACGTCGTTTGGTAGAAATCCACGTGCGCGTTCTGCAAAAAGCACCATTTGCATGCACATCTTGTGGTTTTGCAGAAAACTTCATCCGCGTCTACCAAAAGATGCATGTGCATGCTTCAAACGCGTTTTCGCACAAATGCGTGCGCGGGTGCTAAAAAGAGCAGCATCGGCATGCTTAGCACGTCGTTTCGTAGAAATCTACGTGCGCGTTCTGCCAAAAGCACCATTTGCATGCACATCTTGTGGTTTTGCAGAAAACTTCATCCGCGTCAACCAATAGATGCATGTGCATGCTTAAAACGCGTTTTCGCACAAATCCGTGCGCGGGTGCTAAAAAGAGCAGCAACGGCATGCTTAGCACGTCGTTTGGTAGAAATCCACGTGCGCGTTCTGCAAAAAGCACCATTTGCATGCACATCTTGTGGTTTTGCAGAAAACTTCATCCGCGTCTATCAAAAGATGCATGTGCATGCTTAAAACGCGTTTTCGCACAAATGCGTGCGCGGGTGCTAAAAAGAGCAGCATCGGCATGCTTAGCACGTCGTTTGGTAGAAATCCACGTGCGCGTTCTGCCAAAAGCACCATTTGCATGCACATCTTGTGGTTTTGCAGAAAACTTCATCCGCGTCCACCAAAAGATGCATGTGCATGCTTAAAACGCGTTTTCGCACAAATCCGTGCGCGGGTGCTAAAAAGAGCAGCATCGGCAAGCTTAGCACGTCGTTTGGTAGAAATCCACGTGCGCGTTCTGCAAAAAGCACCATTTGCATGCACATCTTGTGGTTTTGCAGAAAACTTCATCCGCGTCTACCAAAAGATGCATGTGCATGCTTAAAACGCGTTTTCGCACAAATGCGTGCGCGGGTGCTAAAAAGAGCAGCATCGGCATGCTTAGCACGTCGTTTGGTAGAAATCCACGTGCGCGTTCTGCAAAAAGCACCATTTGCATGCACATTTTGTGGTTTTGCAGAAAACTTCATCCGCGTCTACCAAAAGATGCATGTGCATGCTTAAAACGCGTTCTCGCACAAATCCGTGCGCGGGTGCTAAAAAGAGCAGCATCGGCATGCTTAGCACGTTGTTTGGTAGAAATCCACGTGCGCGTTCTGCAAAAAGCACCATTTGCATGCACATCTTGTGGTTTTGCAGAAAACTTCATCCGCGTCTACCCAAAGATGCATCATCATCATCATCATCAGCCTGGTTACGCCCACTGCAGGGCAAAGGCCTCTCCCATACTTCTCCAACAACCCCGGTCATGTACTAATTGCGGCCATGCCGTCCCTGCAAACTTCTTAATCTCATCCGCCCACCTAACTTTCTGCCGCCCCCTGCTACGCTTCCCTTCCCTTGGGATCCAGTCCGTAACCCTTAATGACCATCGGTTATCTTCCCTCCTCATTACATGTCCTGCCCATGCCCATTTCTTTTTCTTGATTTCAACTAAGATGTCATTAACTCGCGTTTGTTCCCTCACCCAATCTGCTCTTTTCTTATCCCTTAACGTTACACCTATCATTCTTCTTTCCATAGCTCGTTGCGTCGTCCTCAATTTGAGTAGAACCCTTTTCGTAAGCCTCCAGGTTTCTGCCCCGTAGGTGAGTACTGGTAAGACACAGCTATTATACACTTTTCTCTTGAGGGATAATGGCAACCTGCTGTTCATGATCTGAGAATGCCTGCCAAACGCACCCCAGCCCATTCTTATTCTTCTGGTTATTTCCGTCTCATGATCCGGATCCGCCGTCACTACCTGCCCTAAGTAGATGTATTCCCTTACGACTTCCAGTGCCTCGCTGCCTATTGTAAATTGCTGTTCTCTTCCGAGACTGTTAAACATTACTTTAGTTTTCTGCAGATTAATTTTTAGACCCACTCTTCTGCTTTGCCTCTCCAGGTCAGTGAGCATGCATTGCAATTGGTCCCCTGAGTTACTAAGCAAGGCAATATCATCAGCGAATCGCAAGTTACTAAGGTATTCTCCATTAATTTTTATCCCCAATTCTTCCCAATCCAGGTCTCTGAATACCTCCTGTAAACACGCTGTGAATAGCATTGGAGAGATCGTATCTCCCTGCCTGACGCCTTTCTTTATTGGGATTTTGTTGCTTTCTTTATGGAGGACTACGGTGGCTGTGGAGCCGCTATAGATATTTTTCAGTATTTTTACATACGGCTCGTCTACACCCTGATTCCTTAATGCCTCCATGACTGCTGAGGTTTCGACAGAATCAAACGCTTTCTCATAATCAATGAAAGCTATATATAAGGGTTGGTTATATTCCGCACATTTCTCTATCACCTGATTGATAGTGTGAATATGATCTATTGTTGAGTAGCCTTTACGGAATCCTGCCTGGTCCTTTGCTTGACAGAAGTCTAAGGTGTTCCTGATTCTATTTGCGATTACCTTAGTAAATATTTTGTAGGCAACGGACAGTAAGCTGATCGGTCTATAATTTTTCAAGTCTTTGGCGTCCCCTTTCTTATGGATTAGGATTATGTTAGCGTTCTTCCAAGATTCCGGTACGCTCGACGTCATGAGGCATTGCGTATACAGGGTGGCCAGTTTCTCTAGAACAATCTGCCCACCATCCTTCAACAAATCTGCTGTTACGTGATCCTCCCCAGCTGCCTTCCCCCTTTGCATTTCTCCCAAGGCTTTCTTTACTTCTTCCGGCGTTACCTTTGGGACTTCGAATTCCTCTAGACTATTTTCTCTTCCATTATCGTCGTGGGTGCCACTGGTACTGTATAAATTTCTATAGAACTCCTCAGCCACTTGAACTATCTCATCCATATTAGTAATGATATTGCCGGCTTTGTCTCTTAACGCATACATCTGATTCCTGCCAATTCCTAGTTTCTTCTTCACTGTTTTTAGGCTTCCGCCGTTCCTGAGAGCATGTTCAATTCTATCCATATTATACTTCCTTATGTCAGCTGTCTTACGCTTGTTGATTAACTTCGAAAGTTCTGCCAGTTCTATTCTAGCTGTAGGGTTAGAGGCTTTCATACATTGGCGTTTCTTGATCAGATCTTTCGTCGTCTGCGATAGTTTACTGGTATCCTGCCTAATCGAGTTACCACCGACTTCCATTGCACACTTCTTAATGATGCCCACAAGGTTGTCGTTCATTGCTTCAACACTAAGGTCCTCTTCCTGAGGTAAAGCCGAATACCTGTTCTGTAGCTTGATCTGGAATTCCTCTATTTTCCCTCTTACCGCTAACTCATTGATCGGCTTCTTATGTACCAGTTTCTTCCGTTCCCTCCTCAGGTCTAGGCTAATTCGAGTTCTTACCATCCTGTGGTCACTGCAGCGCACCTTGCCGAGCACGTCCACATCTTGTATGATGCCAGGGTTAGCGCAGAGTATGAAGTCTATTTCATTTCTAGTCTCGCCGTTCGGGCTCCTCCACGTCCACTTTCGGCTATCCCGCTTGCGGAAGAAAGTATTCATTATCCTCATATTATTCTGTTCCGCAAACTCGACTAATAACTCCCCCCTGCTATTCCTAGTGCCTATGCCATATTCCCCCACTGCCTTGTCTCCAGCCTGCTTCTTGCCTACCTTGGCATTAAAGTCGCCCATTAGTATAGTGTATTTGGTTTTCACTCTACCCATCGCCGATTCCACGTCTTCATAGAAGCATTCGACTTCCTGGTCATCATGACTGGATGTAGGGGCGTAGACCTGTACAATCTTCATTTTGTACCTCTTATTAAGTTTAACAACAAGACCTGCCACCCTCTCGTTAATGCTATAGAGTTCCTGTATGTTACCAGCTATATTCTTATTAATCAGGAATCCGACTCCTAGTTCTCTTCTTTCCTCTAGGCCGCGGTAGCACAGGACGTGCCCGCTTTTTAGCACTGTATATGCTTCTTTTGGCCTCCTAACTTCACTGAGCCCTATTATATCCCATTTACTGCCCTCTAATTCCTCCAATAGCACTGCTAGACTCGCCTCACTAGATAACGTTCTAGCGTTAAACGTTGCCAGGTTCATATTCCAATGGCGGCCTGTCCGGAGCCAGTGATTCTTAGCACCCTCTGCAGCGTCGCAGGTCTGACCGCCGCCGTGGTCAGTAGCTTCGCAGCTGCTGGGGACTGAGGGCCGGGGTTTGATTGTTGTGTTCATATAGGAGGTTGTGGCCAAGTACTGCACCAGGGTGGCCAATCCTGCTCTGGTGAGGGAGTGCGTTACCGGTTCTGGTCACCGGGATCAGGCCACACTCCAGGCCTGTTTGTGCAATTTTATCAACACGCGGATTTTTTTTTTTTTTTTTTAATCCGGTGGAAAATTGCCGGCACCGGGATTCGAACCACGGACCTCTTGCACGCGAGGCGGGTGTTCTACCTCTACGCCACCGCTGCACCTCCAAAGACATCCAAAGACTCCAAAAGATGCATGTGCATGCTTAAAACGCGTTTTCGCACAAATCCGTGCGCGGGTGCTAAAAAGAGCAGCATCGGCATGCTTAGCACGTCGTTTGGTAGAAATCCACGTGCGCGTTCTGCAAAAAGCACCATTTGCATGCACATCTTGTGGTTTTGCAGAAAACTTCATCCGCGTCTACCAAAAGATGCATGTGCATGCTTAAAACGCGTTTTCGCACCAATGCGTGCGCGGGTGCTAAAAAGAGCAGCATCGGCATGCTTAGCACGTCGTTTGGTAGAAATCCACGAGCGCGTTCTGCAAAAAGCACCATTTGCATGCACATCTTGTGGTTTTGCAGAAAACTTCATCCGCGTCTACTAAAAGATGCATGTGCATGCTTAAAACGCGTTTTCGCACAAATGCGTGCGCGGGTGCTAAAAATAGCAGCATCGGCATGCTTAGCACGTCGTTTGGTAGAAATCCACGTGCGCGTTCTGCCAAAAGCACCATTTGCATGCACATCTTGTGGTTTTGCAGAAAACTTCATCCGCGTCTACCAAAAGATGCATGTGCATGCTTAAAACGCGTTCTCGCAGAAATCCGTGCGCGGGTGCTAAAAAGAGCAGCATCGGCATGCTTAGCACGTCGTTTGGTAGAAATCCACGTGCGCGTTCTGCAAAAAGCACCATTTGCATGCACATCTTGTGGTTTTGCAGAAAACTTCATCCGCGTCTACCAAAAGATGCATGTGCATGCTTAAAACGCGTTTTCGCACAAATGCGTGCGCGGGTGCTAAAAAGAGCAGCATCGGCATGCTTAGCACGTCGTTTGGTAGAAATCCACGAGCGCGTTCTGCAAAAAGCACCATTTGCATGCACATCTTGTGGTTTTGCAGAAAACTTCATCCGCGTCTACCAAAAGATGCATGTGCATGCTTAAAACGCGTTTTCGCACAAATGCGTGCGCGGGTGCTAAAAAGAGCAGCATCGGCATGCTTAGCACGTCGTTTGGTTGAAATCCACGTGCGCGTTCTGCCAAAAGCACCATTTGCATGCACATCTTGTGGTTTTGCAGAAAACTTCATCCGCGTCTACCAAAAGATGCATGTGCATGCTTAAAACGCGTTTTCGCACAAATCCGTGCGCGGGTGCTAAAAAGAGCAGCATCGGCATGCTTAGCACGTCGTTTGGTAGAAATCCACGTGCGCGTTCTGCAAAAAGCACCATTTGCATGCACATCTTGTGGTTTTGCAGAAAACTTCATCCGCGTCTACCAAAAGATGCATGTGCATGCTTAAAACGCGTTTTCGCACAAATGCGTGCGCGGGTGCTAAAAAGAGCAGCATTGGCATGCTTAGCACGTCGTTTGGTAGAAATCCACGTGCGCGTTCTGCCAAAAGCACCATTTGCATGCACTTCTTGTGGTTTTGCAGAAAACTTCATCCGCGTCTACCAAAATATGCATGTGCATGCTTAAAACGCGTTTTCGCACAAATGCGTGCGCGGGTGCTAAAAAGAGCAGCATCGGCATGCTTAGCACGTCGTTTGGTAGAAATCCACGTGCGCGTTCTGCAAAAAGCACCATTTGCATGCACATCTTGTGGTTTTGCAGAAAACTTCATCCGCGTCTACCAAAAGATGCATGTGCATGCTTAAAACGCGTTTTCGCACAAATGCGTGCGCGGGTGCTAAAAAGAGCAGCATCGGCATGCTTAGCGCGTCGTTTGGTAGAAATCCACGTGCGCGTTCTGCAAAAAGCACCATTTGCATGCCCATCTTGTGGTTTTGCAGAAAACTTCATCCGCGTCTACCAAAAGATGCATGTGCATGCTTCAAACGCGTTTTCGCACAAATGCGTGCGCGGGTGCTAAAAAGAGCAGCATCGGCATGCTTAGCACGTCGTTTGGTAGAAATCCACGTGCGCGTTCTGCCAAAAGCACCATTTGCATGCACATCTTGTGGTTTTGCAGCAAACTTCATCCGCGTCTACCAAAAGATGCATGTGCATGCTTAAAACGCGTTTTCGCACAAATCCGTGCGCGGGTGCTAAAAAGAGCAGCATCGGCATGCTTAGCACGTCGTTTGGTAGAAATCCACGTGCGCGTTCTGCAAAAAGCACCATTTGCATGCACATCTTGTGGTTTTGCAGAAAACTTCATCCGCGTCTACCAAAAGATGCATGTGCATGCTTAAAACGCGTTTTCGCACAAATGCGTGCGCGGGTGCTAAAAAGAGCAGCATCGGCATGCTTAGCACGTCGTTTTGGTAGAAATCCACGTGCGCGTTCTGCCAAAAGCACCATTTGCATGCACATCTTGTGGTTTTGCAGAAAACTTCATCCGCGTCTACCAAAAGATGCATGTGCATGCTTAAAACGCGTTTTCGCACAAATCCGTGCGCGGGTGCTAAAAAGAGCAGCATCGGCATGCTTAGCACGTCGTTTGGTAGAAATCCACGTGCGCGTTCTGCAAAAAGCACCATTTGCATGCACATCTTGTGGTTTTGCAGAAAACTTCATCCGCGTCTACCAAAAGATGCATGTGCATGCTTAAAACGCGTTTTCGCACAAATGCGTGCGCGGGTGCTAAAAATAGCAGCATCGGCATGCTTAGCACGTCGTTTGGTAGAAATCCACGTGCGCGTTCTGCAAAAAGCACCATTTGCATGGACATCTTGTGGTTTTGCAGAAAACTTCATCCGCGTCTACCAAAAGATGCATGTGCATGCTTCAAACGCGTTTTCGCACAAATGCGTGCGCGGGTGCTAAAAAGAGTAGCATCGGCATGCTTAGCACGTCGTTTCGTAGAAATCTACGTGCGCGTTCTGCCAAAAGCACCATTTGCATGCACATCTTGTGGTTTTGCAGAAAACTTCATCCGCGTCAACCAATAGATGCATGTGCATGCTTAAAACGCGTTTTCGCACAAATCCGTGCGCGGGTGCTAAAAAGAGCAGCAACGGCATGCTTAGCACGTCGTTTGGTAGAAATCCACGTGCGCGTTCTGCAAAAGGCACCATTTGCATGCACATCTTGTGGTTTTGCAGAAAACTTCATCCGCGTCTATCAAAAGATGCATGTGCATGCTTAAAACGCGTTTTCGCACAAATGCGTGCGCGGGTGCTAAAAAGAGCAGCATCGGCATGCTTAGCACGTCGTTTGGTAGAAATCCACGTGCGCGTTCTGCCAAAAGCACCATTTGCATGCACATCTTGTGGTTTTGCAGAAAACTTCATCCGCGTCTACCAAAAGATGCATGTGCATGCTTAAAACGCGTTTTCGCACAAATCCGTGCGCGGGTGCTAAAAAGAGCAGCATCGGCAAGCTTAGCACGTCGTTTGGTAGAAATCCACGTGCGCGTTCTGCAAAAAGCACCATTTGCATGCACATCTTGTGGTTTTGCAGAAAACTTCATCCGCGTCTACCAAAAGATGCATGTGCATGCCTAAAACGCGTTTTCGCACAAATGCGTGCGCGGGTGCTAAAAAGAGCAGCATCGGCATGCTTAGCACGTCGTTTGGTAGAAATCCACGTGCGCGTTCTGCAAAAAGCACCATTTGCATGCACATTTTGTGGTTTTGCAGAAAACTTCATCCGCGTCTACCAAAAGATGCATGTGCATGCTTAAAACGCGTTCTCGCACAAATCCGTGCGCGGGTGCTAAAAAGAGCAGCATCGGCATGCTTAGCACGTTGTTTGGTAGAAATCCACGTGCGCGTTCTGCAAAAAGCACCATTTGCATGCACATCTTGTGGTTTTGCAGAAAACTTCATCCGCGTCTACCCAAAGATGCATGTGAATGCTTAAAACGCGTTTTCGCACAAATCCGTGCGCGGGTGCTAAAAAGAGCAGCATCGGCATGCTTAGCACGTCGTTTGGTAGAAATCCACGTGCGCGTTCTGCAAAAAGCACCATTTGCATGCACATCTTGTGGTTTTGCAGAAAACTTCATCCGCGTCTACCAAAAGATGCATGTGCATGCTTAAAACGCGTTTTCGCACAAATGCGTGCGCGGGTGCTAAAAATAGCAGCATCGGCATGCTTAGCACGTCGTTTGGTAGAAATCCACGTGCGCGTTCTGCAAAAAGCACCATTTGCATGCACATCTTGTGGTTTTGCAGAAAACTTCATCCGCGTCTACCAAAAGATGCATGTGCATGCTTCAAACGCGTTTTCGCACAAATGCGTGCGCGGGTGCTAAAAAGAGTAGCATCGGCATGCTTAGCACGTCGTTTGGTAGAAATCTACGTGCGCGTTCTGCCAAAAGCACCATTTGCATGCACATCTTGTGGTTTTGCAGAAAACTTCATCCGCGTCAACCAATAGATGCATGTGCATGCTTAAAACGCGTTTTCGCACAAATCCGTGCGCGGGTGCTAAAAAGAGCAGCAACGGCATGCTTAGCACGTCGTTTGGTAGAAATCGACGTGCGCGTTCTGCAAAAAGCACCATTTGCATGCACATCTTGTGGTTTTGCAGAAAACTTCATCCGCGTCTATCAAAAGATGCATGTGCATGCTTAAAACGCGTTTTCGCACAAATGCGTGCGCGGGTGCTAAAAAGAGCAGCATCGGCATGCTTAGCACGTCGTTTGGTAGAAATCCACGTGCGCGTTCTGCCAAAAGCACCATTTGCATGCACATCTTGTGGTTTTGCAGAAAACTTCATCCGCGTCTACCAAAAGATGCATGTGCATGCTTAAAACGCGTTTTCGCACAAATCCGTGCGCGGGTGCTAAAAAGAGGAGCATCGGCAAGCTTAGCACGTCGTTTGGTAGAAATCCACGTGCGCGTTCTGCAAAAAGCACCATTTGCATGCACATCTTGTGGTTTTGCAGAAAACTTCATCCGCGTCTACCAAAAGATGCATGTGCATGCTTAAAACGCGTTTTCGCACAAATGCGTGCGCGGGTGCTAAAAAGAGCAGCATCGGCATGCTTAGCACGTCGTTTGGTAGAAATCCACGTGCGCGTTCTGCAAAAAGCACCATTTGCATGCACATCTTGTGGTTTTGCAGAAAACTTCATCCGCGTCTACCAAAAGATGCATGTGCATGCTCAAAACGCGTTTTCGCACAAATCCGTGCGCGGGTGCTAAAAAGAGCAGCATCGGCATGCTTAGCACGTCGTTTGGTAGAAATCCACGTGCGCGTTCTGCCAAAAGCACCATTTGCGTGCACATCTTGTGGTTTTGCAGAAAACTTCATCCGCGTCTACCAAAAGATGCATGTGCATGCTTAAAACGCGTTCTCGCACAAATCCGTGCGCGGGTGCTAAAAAGAGCAGCATCGGCATGCTTAGCACGTCGTTTGGTAGAAATCCACGTGCGCGTTCTGCAAAAAGCACCATTTGCATGCACATCTTGTGGTTTTGCAGAAAACTTCATCCGGGTCTACCAAAAGATGCATGTGCATGCTTAAAACGCGTTTTCGCACAAATGCGTGCGCGGGTGCTAAAAAGAGCAGCATCGGCATGCTTAGCACGTCGTTTGGTAGAAATCCACGAGCGCGTTCTGCAAAAAGCACCATTTGCATGCACATCTTGTGGTTTTGCAGAAAACTTCATCCGCGTCTACCAAAAGATGCATGTGCATGCTTAAAACGCGTTTTCGCACAAATGCGTGCGCGGGTGCTAAAAAGAGCAGCATCGGCATGCTTAGCACATCGTTTGGTTGAAATCCACGTGCGCGTTCTGCCAAAAGCACCATTTGCATGCACATCTTGTGGTTTTGCAGAAAACTTCATCCGCGTCTACCAAAAGATGCATGTGCATGCTTAAAACGCGTTTTCGCACAAATGCGTGCGCGGGTGCTAAAAAGAGTAGCATCGGCATGCTTAGCACGTCGTTTGGTAGAAATCTACGTGCGCGTTCTGCCAAAAGCACCATTTGCATGCACATCTTGTGGTTTTGCAGAAAACTTCATCCGCGTCTACCAAAAGATGCATGTGCATGCTTAAAACGCGTTTTCGCACAAATGCGTGCGCGGGTGCTAAAAAGAGCAGCATCGGCATGCTTAGCACGTCGTTTGGTAGAAATCCACGTGCGCGTTCTGCCAAAAGCACCATTTGCATGCACATCTTGTGGTTTTGCAGCAAACTTCATCCGCGTCTACCAAAAGATGCATGTGCATGCTTAAAACGCGTTTTCGCACAAATCCGTGCGCGGGTGCTAAAAAGAGCAGCATCGGCATGCTTAGCACGTCGTTTGGTAGAAATGCACGTGCGCGTTCTGCAAAAAGCACCATTTGCATGCACATCTTGTGGTTTTGCAGAAAACTTCATCCGCGTCTACCAAAAGATGCATGTGCATGCTTAAAACGCGTTTTCGCACAAATGCGTGCGCGGGTGCTAAAAAGAGCAGCATCGGCATGCTTAGCACGTCGTTTGGTAGAAATCCACGAGCGCGTTCTGCAAAAAGCACCATTTGCATGCACATCTTGTGGTTTTGCAGAAAACTTCATCCGCGTCTACTAAAAGATGCATGTGCATGCTTAAAACGCGTTTTCGCACAAATGCGTGCGCGGGTGCTAAAAAGAGCAGCATCGGCATGCTTAGCACGTCGTTTGGTAGAAATCCACGTGCGCGTTCTGCCAAAAGCACCATTTGCATGCACATCTTGTGGTTTTGCAGAAAACTTCATCCGCGTCTACCAAAAGATGCATGTGCATGCTTAAAACGCGTTTTCGCACAAATCCGTGCGCGGGTGCTAAAAAGAGCAGCATCGGCATGCTTAGCACGTCGTTTGGTAGAAATCCACGTGCGCGTTCTGCAAAAAGCACCATTTGCATGCACATCTTGTGGTTTTGCAGAAAACTTCATCCGCGTCTACCAAAAGATGCATGTGCATGCTTCAAAAGCGTTTTCGCACAAATGCGTGCGCGGGTGCTAAAAAGAGTAGCATCGGCATGCTTAGCACGTCGTTTCGTAGAAATCTACGTGCGCGTTCTGCCAAAAGCACCATTTGCATGCACATCTTGTGGTTTTGCAGAAAACTTCATCCGCGTCTACCAAAAGATGCATGTGCATGCTTAAAACGCGTTTTCGCACAAATGCGTGCGCGGGTGCTAAAAATAGCAGCATCGGCATGCTTAGCACGTCGTTTGGTATAAATCCACGTGCGCGTTCTGCAAAAAGCACCATTTGCATGCACATCTTGTGGTTTTGCAGAAAACTTCATCCGCGTCTACCAAAAGATGCATGTGCATGCTTCAAACGCGTTTTCGCACAAATGCGTGCGCGGGTGCTAAAAAGAGTAGCATCGGCATGCTTAGCACGTCGTTTGGTAGAAATCTACGTGCGCGTTCTGCCAAAAGCACCATTTGCATGCACATCTTGTGGTTTTGCAGAAAACTTCATCCGCGTCAACCAATAGATGCATGTGCATGCTTAAAACGCGTTTTCGCACAAATCCGTGCGCGGGTGCTAAAAAGAGCAGCAACGGCATGCTTAGCACGTCGTTTGGTAGAAATCGACGTGCGCGTTCTGCAAAAAGCACCATTTGCATGCACATCTTGTGGTTTTGCAGAAAACTTCATCCGCGTCTATCAAAAGATGCATGTGCATGCTTAAAACGCGTTTTCGCACAAATGCGTGCGCGGGTGCTAAAAAGAGCAGCATCGGCATGCTTAGCACGTCGTTTGGTAGAAATCCACGTGCGCGTTCTGCCAAAAGCACCATTTGCATGCACATCTTGTGGTTTTCCAGAAAACTTCATCCGCGTCTACCAAAAGATGCATGTGCATGCTTAAAACGCGTTTTCGCACAAATCCGTGCGCGGGTGCTAAAAAGAGCAGCATCGGCAAGCTTAGCACGTCGTTTGGTAGAAATCCACGTGCGCGTTCTGCAAAAAGCACCATTTGCATGCACATCTTGTGGTTTTGCAGAAAACTTCATCCGCGTCTACCAAAAGATGCATGTGCATGCTTAAAACGCGTTTTCGCACAAATGCGTGCGCGGGTGCTAAAAAGAGCAGCATCGGCATGCTTAGCACGTCGTTTGGTAGAAATCCACGTGCGCGTTCTGCAAAAAGCACCATTTGCATGCACATCTTGTGGTTTTGCAGAAAACTTCATCCGCGTCTACCAAAAGATGCATGTGCATGCTTAAAAACGCGTTTTCGCACAAATCCGTGCGCGGGTGCTAAAAAGAGCAGCATCGGCATGCTTAGCACGTCGTTTGGTAGAAATCCACGTGCGCGTTCTGCCAAAAGCACCATTTGCATGCACATCTTGTGGTTTTGCAGAAAACTTCATCCGCGTCTACCAAAAGATGCATGTGCATGCTTAAAACGCGTTCTCGCACAAATCCGTGCGCGGGTGCTAAAAAGAGCAGCATCGGCATGCTTAGCACGTCGTTTGGTAGAAATCCACGTGCGCGTTCTGCAAAAAGCACCATTTGCATGCACATGTTGTGGTTTTGCAGAAAACTTCATCCGGGTCTACCAAAAGATGCATGTGCATGCTTAAAACGCGTTTTCGCACAAATGCGTGCGCGGGTGCTAAAAAGAGCAGCATCGGCATGCTTAGCACGTCGTTTGGTAGAAATCCACGAGCGCGTTCTGCAAAAAGCACCATTTGCATGCACATCTTGTGGTTTTGCAGAAAACTTCATCCGCGTCTACCAAAAGATGCATGTGCATGCTTAAAACGCGTTTTCGCACAAATGCGTGCGCGGGTGCTAAAAAGAGCAGCATCGGCATGCTTAGCACATCGTTTGGTTGAAATCCACGTGCGCGTTCTGCAAAAAGCACCATTTGCATGCACATCTTGTGGTTTTGCAGAAAACTTCATCCGCGTCTACCAAAAGATGCATGTGCATGCTTAAAACGCGTTTTCGCACAAATGCGTGCGCGGGTGCTAAAAAGAGTAGCATCGGCATGCTTAGCACGTCGTTTGGTAGAAATCTACGTGCGCGTTCTGCCAAAAGCACCATTTGCATGCACATATTGTGGTTTTGCAGAAAACTTCATCCGCGTCTACCAAAGATGCATGTGCATGCTTAAAACGCGTTTTCGCACAAATGCGTGCGCGGGTGCTAAAAAGAGCAGCATCGGCATGCTTAGCGCGTCGTTTGGTAGAAATCCACGTGCGCGTTCTGCCAAAAGCACCATTTGCATGCACATCTTGTGGTTTTGCAGCAAACTTCATCCGCGTCTACCAAAAGATGCATGTGCATGCTTAAAACGCGTTTTCGCACAAATCCGTGCGCGGGTGCTAAAAAGAGCAGCATCGGCATGCTTAGCACGTCGTTTGGTAGAAATCCACGTGCGCGTTCTGCAAAAAGCACCATTTGCATGCACATCTTGTGGTTTTGCAGAAAACTTCATCCGCGTCTACCAAAAGATGCATGTGCATGCTTAAAACGCGTTTTCGCACCAATGCGTGCGCGGGTGCTAAAAAGAGCAGCATCGGCATGCTTAGCACGTCGTTTGGTAGAAATCCACGAGCGCGTTCTGCAAAAAGCACCATTTGCATGCACATCTTGTGGTTTTGCAGAAAACTTCATCCGCGTCTACTAAAAGATGCATGTGCATGCTTAAAACGCGTTTTCGCACAAATGCGTGCGCGGGTGCTAAAAATAGCAGCATCGGCATGCTTAGCACGTCGTTTGGTAGAAATCCACGTGCGCGTTCTGCAAAAAGCACCATTTGCATGCACATCTTGTGGTTTTGCAGAAAACTTCATCCGCGTCTACCAAAAGATGCATGTGCATGCTTCAAACGCGTTTTCGCACAAATGCGTGCGCGGGTGCTAAAAAGAGTAGCATCGGCATGCTTAGCACGTCGTTTCGTAGAAATCTACGTGCGCGTTCTGCCAAAAGCACCATTTGCATGCACATCTTGTGGTTTTGCAGAAAACTTCATCCGCGTCAACCAATAGATGCATGTGCATGCTTAAAACGCGTTTTCGCACAAATCCGTGCGCGGGTGCTAAAAAGAGCAGCAACGGCATGCTTAGCACGTCGTTTGGTAGAAATCCACGTGCGCGTTCTGCAAAAAGCACCATTTGCATGCACATCTTGTGGTTTTGCAGAAAACTTCATCCGCGTCTATCAAAAGATGCATGTGCATGCTTAAAACGCGTTTTCGCACAAATGCGTGCGCGGGTGCTAAAAAGAGCAGCATCGGCATGCTTAGCACGTCGTTTGGTAGAAATCCACGTGCGCGTTCTGCCAAAAGCACCATTTGCATGCACATCTTGTGGTTTTGCAGAAAACTTCATCCGCGTCTACCAAAAGATGCATGTGCATGCTTAAAACGCGTTTTCGCACAAATCCGTGCGCGGGTGCTAAAAAGAGCAGCATCGGCAAGCTTAGCACGTCGTTTGGTAGAAATCCACGTGCGCGTTCTGCAAAAAGCACCATTTGCATGCACATCTTGTGGTTTTGCAGAAAACTTCATCCGCGTCTACCAAAAGATGCATGTGCATGCTTAAAACGCGTTTTCGCACAAATGCGTGCGCGGGTGCTAAAAAGAGCAGCATCGGCATGCTTAGCACGTCGTTTGGTAGAAATCCACGTGCGCGTTCTGCAAAAAGCACCATTTGCATGCACATTTTGTGGTTTTGCAGAAAACTTCATCCGCGTCTACCAAAAGATGCATGTGCATGCTTAAAACGCGTTCTCGCACAAATCCGTGCGCGGGTGCTAAAAAGAGCAGCATCGGCATGCTTAGCACGTTGTTTGGTAGAAATCCACGTGCGCGTTCTGCAAAAAGCACCATTTGCATGCACATCTTGTGGTTTTGCAGAAAACTTCATCCGCGTCTACCCAAAGATGCATGTGCATGCTTAAAACGCGTTTTCGCACAAATCCGTGCGCGGGTGCTAAAAAGAGCAGCATCGGCATGCTTAGCACGTCGTTTGGTAGAAATCCACGTGCGCGTTCTGCAAAAAGCACCATTTGCATGCACATCTTGTGGTTTTGCAGAAAACTTCATCCGCGTCTACCAAAAGATGCATGTGCATGCTTAAAACGCGTTTTCGCACAAATGCGTGCGCGGGTGCTAAAAATAGCAGCATCGGCATGCTTAGCACGTCGTTTGGTAGAAATCCACGTGCGCGTTCTGCAAAAAGCACCATTTGCATGCACATCTTGTGGTTTTGCAGAAAACTTCATCCGCGTCTACCAAAAGATGCATGTGCATGCTTCAAACGCGTTTTCGCACAAATGCGTGCGCGGGTGCTAAAAAGAGTAGCATCGGCATGCTTAGCACGTCGTTTGGTAGAAATCCACGTGCGCGTTCTGCCAAAAGCACCATTTGCATGCACATCTTGTGGTTTTGCAGAAAACTTCATCCGCGTCTACCAAAAGATGCATGTGCATGCTCAAAACGCGTTTTCGCACAAATCCGTGCGCGGGTGCTAAAAAAAGCAGCATCGGCATGCTTAGCACGTCGTTTGGTAGAAATCCACGTGCGCGTTCTGCCAAAAGCACCATTTGCATGCACATCTTGTGGTTTTGCAGAAAACTTCATCCGCGTCTACCAAAAGATGCATGTGCATGCTTAAAACGCGTTCTCGCACAAATCCGTGCGCGGGTGCTAAAAAGAGCAGCATCGGCATGCTTAGCACGTCGTTTGGTAGAAATCCACGTGCGCGTTCTGCAAAAAGCACCATTTGCATGCACATCTTGTGGTTTTGCAGAAAACTTCATCCGCGTCTACCAAAAGATGCATGTGCATGCTTAAAACGCGTTTTCGCACCAATGCGTGCGCGGGTGCTAAAAAGAGCAGCATCGGCATGCTTAGCACGTCGTTTGGTAGAAATCCACGAGCGCGTTCTGCAAAAAGCACCATTTGCATGCACATCTTGTGGTTTTGCAGAAAACTTCATCCGCGTCTACTAAAAGATGCATGTGCATGCTTAAAACGCGTTTTCGCACAAATGCGTGCGCGGGTGCTAAAAATAGCAGCATCGGCATGCTTAGCACGTCGTTTGGTAGAAATCCACGTGCGCGTTCTGCCAAAAGCACCATTTGCATGCACATCTTGTGGTTTTGCAGAAAACTTCATCCGCGTCTACCAAAAGATGCATGTGCATGCTTAAAACGCGTTCTCGCAGAAATCCGTGCGCGGGTGCTAAAAAGAGCAGCATCGGCATGCTTAGCACGTCGTTTGGTAGAAATCCACGTGCGCGTTCTGCAAAAAGCACCATTTGCATGCACATCTTGTGGTTTTGCAGAAAACTTCATCCGCGTCTACCAAAAGATGCATGTGCATGCTTAAAACGCGTTTTCGCACAAATGCGTGCGCGGGTGCTAAAAAGAGCAGCATCGGCATGCTTAGCACGTCGTTTGGTAGAAATCCACGAGCGCGTTCTGCAAAAAGCACCATTTGCATGCACATCTTGTGGTTTTGCAGAAAACTTCATCCGCGTCTACCAAAAGATGCATGTGCATGCTTAAAACGCGTTTTCGCACAAATGCGTGCGCGGGTGCTAAAAAGAGCAGCATCGGCATGCTTAGCACGTCGTTTGGTTGAAATCCACGTGCGCGTTTTGCCAAAAGCACCATTTGCATGCACATCTTGTGGTTTTGCAGAAAACTTCATCCGCGTCTACCAAAAGATGCATGTGCATGCTTAAAACGCGTTTTCGCACAAATCCGTGCGCGGGTGCTAAAAAGAGCAGCATCGGCATGCTTAGCACGTCGTTTGGTAGAAATCCACGTGCGCGTTCTGCAAAAAGCACCATTTGCATGCACATCTTGTGGTTTTGCAGAAAACTTCATCCGCGTCTACCAAAAGATGCATGTGCATGCTTAAAACGCGTTTTCGCACAAATGCGTGCGCGGGTGCTAAAAAGAGCAGCATTGGCATGCTTAGCACGTCGTTTGGTAGAAATCCACGTGCGCGTTCTGCCAAAAGCACCATTTGCATGCACTTCTTGTGGTTTTGCAGAAAACTTCATCCGCGTCTACCAAAATATGCATGTGCATGCTTAAAACGCGTTTTCGCACAAATGCGTGCGCGGGTGCTAAAAAGAGCAGCATCGGCATGCTTAGCACGTCGTTTGGTAGAAATCCACGTGCGCGTTCTGCAAAAAGCACCATTTGCATGCACATCTTGTGGTTTTGCAGAAAACTTCATCCGCGTCTACCAAAAGATGCATGTGCATGCTTAAAACGCGTTTTCGCACAAATGCGTGCGCGGGTGCTAAAAAGAGTAGCATCGGCATGCTTAGCACGTCGTTTGGTAGAAATCTACGTGCGCGTTCTGCCAAAAGCACCATTTGCATGCACATATTGTGGTTTTGCAGAAAACTTCATCCGCGTCTACCAAAGATGCATGTGCATGCTTAAAACGCGTTTTCGCACAAATGCGTGCGCGGGTGCTAAAAAGAGCAGCATCGGCATGCTTAGCGCGTCGTTTGGTAGAAATCCACGTGCGCGTTCTGCCAAAAGCACCATTTGCATGCACATCTTGTGGTTTTGCAGCAAACTTCATCCGCGTCTACCAAAAGATGCATGTGCATGCTTAAAACGCGTTTTCGCACAAATCCGTGCGCGGGTGCTAAAAAGAGCAGCATCGGCATGCTTAGCACGTCGTTTGGTAGAAATCCACGTGCGCGTTCTGCAAAAAGCACCATTTGCATGCACATCTTGTGGTTTTGCAGAAAACTTCATCCGCGTCTACCAAAAGATGCATGTGCATGCTTAAAACGCGTTTTCGCACCAATGCGTGCGCGGGTGCTAAAAAGAGCAGCATCGGCATGCTTAGCACGTCGTTTGGTAGAAATCCACGAGCGCGTTCTGCAAAAAGCACCATTTGCATGCACATCTTGTGGTTTTGCAGAAAACTTCATCCGCGTCTACTAAAAGATGCATGTGCATGCTTAAAACGCGTTTTCGCACAAATGCGTGCGCGGGTGCTAAAAATAGCAGCATCGGCATGCTTAGCACGTCGTTTGGTAGAAATCCACGTGCGCGTTCTGCAAAAAGCACCATTTGCATGCACATCTTGTGGTTTTGCAGAAAACTTCATCCGCGTCTACCAAAAGATGCATGTGCATGCTTCAAACGCGTTTTCGCACAAATGCGTGCGCGGGTGCTAAAAAGAGTAGCATCGGCATGCTTAGCACGTCGTTTCGTAGAAATCTACGTGCGCGTTCTGCCAAAAGCACCATTTGCATGCACATCTTGTGGTTTTGCAGAAAACTTCATCCGCGTCAACCAATAGATGCATGTGCATGCTTAAAACGCGTTTTCGCACAAATCCGTGCGCGGGTGCTAAAAAGAGCAGCAACGGCATGCTTAGCACGTCGTTTGGTAGAAATCCACGTGCGCGTTCTGCAAAAAGCACCATTTGCATGCACATCTTGTGGTTTTGCAGAAAACTTCATCCGCGTCTATCAAAAGATGCATGTGCATGCTTAAAACGCGTTTTCGCACAAATGCGTGCGCGGGTGCTAAAAAGAGCAGCATCGGCATGCTTAGCACGTCGTTTGGTAGAAATCCACGTGCGCGTTCTGCCAAAAGCACCATTTGCATGCACATCTTGTGGTTTTGCAGAAAACTTCATCCGCGTCTACCAAAAGATGCATGTGCATGCTTAAAACGCGTTTTCGCACAAATCCGTGCGCGGGTGCTAAAAAGAGCAGCATCGGCAAGCTTAGCACGTCGTTTGGTAGAAATCCACGTGCGCGTTCTGCAAAAAGCACCATTTGCATGCACATCTTGTGGTTTTGCAGAAAACTTCATCCGCGTCTACCAAAAGATGCATGTGCATGCTTAAAACGCGTTTTCGCACAAATGCGTGCGCGGGTGCTAAAAAGAGCAGCATCGGCATGCTTAGCACGTCGTTTGGTAGAAATCCACGTGCGCGTTCTGCAAAAAGCACCATTTGCATGCACATTTTGTGGTTTTGCAGAAAACTTCATCCGCGTCTACCAAAAGATGCATGTGCATGCTTAAAACGCGTTCTCGCACAAATCCGTGCGCGGGTGCTAAAAAGAGCAGCATCGGCATGCTTAGCACGTTGTTTGGTAGAAATCCACGTGCGCGTTCTGCAAAAAGCACCATTTCCATGCACATCTTGTGGTTTTGCAGAAAACTTCATCCGCGTCTACCCAAAGATGCATGTGCATGCTTAAAACGCGTTTTCGCACAAATCCGTGCGCGGGTGCTAAAAAGAGCAGCATCGGCATGCTTAGCACGTCGTTTGGTAGAAATCCACGTGCGCGTTCTGCAAAAAGCACCATTTGCATGCACATCTTGTGGTTTTGCAGAAAACTTCATCCGCGTCTACCAAAAGATGCATGTGCATGCTTAAAACGCGTTTTCGCCCAAATCCGTGCGCGGGTGCTAAAAAGAGCAGCATCGGCATGCTTAGCACGTCGTTTGGTAGAAATCCACGAGCGCGTTCTGCAAAAAGCACCATTTGCATGCACATCTTGTGGTTTTGCAGAAAACTTCATCCGCGTCTACTAAAAGATGCATGTGCATGCTTAAAACGCGTTTTCGCACAAATGCGTGCGCGGGTGCTAAAAATAGCAGCATCGGCATGCTTAGCACGTCGTTTGGTAGAAATCCACGTGCGCGTTCTGCAAAAAGCACCATTTGCATGCACATCTTGTGGTTTTGCAGAAAACTTCATCCGCGTCTACCAAAAGATGCATGTGCATGCTTCAAACGCGTTTTCGCACAAATGCGTGCGCGGGTGCTAAAAAGAGTAGCATCGGCATGCTTAGCACGTCGTTTCGTAGAAATCTACGTGCGCGTTCTGCCAAAAGCACCATTTGCATGCACATCTTGTGGTTTTGCAGAAAACTTCATCCGCGTCAACCAATAGATGCATGTGCATGCTTAAAACGCGTTTTCGCACAAATCCGTGCGCGGGTGCTAAAAAGAGCAGCAACGGCATGCTTAGCACGTCGTTTGGTAGAAATCCACGTGCGCGTTCTGCAAAAAGCACCATTTGCATGCACATCTTGTGGTTTTGCAGAAAACTTCATCCGCGTCTATCAAAAGATGCATGTGCATGCTTAAAACGCGTTTTCGCACAAATGCGTGCGCGGGTGCTAAAAAGAGCAGCATCGGCATGCTTAGCACGTCGTTTGGTAGAAATCCACGTGCGCGTTCTGCCAAAAGCACCATTTGCATGCACATCTTGTGGTTTTGCAGAAAACTTCATCCGCGTCCACCAAAAGATGCATGTGCATGCTTAAAACGCGTTTTCGCACAAATCCGTGCGCGGGTGCTAAAAAGAGCAGCATCGGCAAGCTTAGCACGTCGTTTGGTAGAAATCCACGTGCGCGTTCTGCAAAAAGCACCATTTGCATGCACATCTTGTGGTTTTGCAGAAAACTTCATCCGCGTCTACCAAAAGATGCATGTGCATGCTTAAAACGCGTTTTCGCACAAATGCGTGCGCGGGTGCTAAAAAGAGCAGCATCGGCATGCTTAGCACGTCGTTTGGTAGAAATCCACGTGCGCGTTCTGCAAAAAGCACCATTTGCATGCACATTTTGTGGTTTTGCAGAAAACTTCATCCGCGTCTACCAAAAGATGCATGTGCATGCTTAAAACGCGTTCTCGCACAAATCCGTGCGCGGGTGCTAAAAAGAGCAGCATCGGCATGCTTAGCACATCGTTTGGTTGAAATCCACGTGCGCGTTCTGCCAAAAGCACCATTTGCATGCACATCTTGTGGTTTTGCAGAAAACTTCATCCGCGTCTACCAAAAGATGCATGTGCATGCTTAAAACGCGTTTTCGCACAAATGCGTGCGCGGGTGCTAAAAAGAGTAGCATCGGCATGCTTAGCACGTCGTTTGGTAGAAATCTACGTGCGCGTTCTGCCAAAAGCACCATTTGCATGCACATCTTGTGGTTTTGCAGAAAACTTCATCCGCGTCTACCAAAAGATGCATGTGCATGCTTAAAACGCGTTTTCGCACAAATGCGTGCGCGGGTGCTAAAAAGAGCAGCATCGGCATGCTTAGCGCGTCGTTTGGTAGAAACCCACGTGCGCGTTCTGCAAAAAGCACCATTTGCATGCACATCTTGTGGTTTTGCAGAAAACTTCATCCGCGTCTACCAAAAGATGCATGTGCATGCTTCAAACGCGTTTTCGCACAAATGCGTGCGCGGGTGCTAAAAAGAGCAGCATCGGCATGCTTAGCACGTCGTTTGGTAGAAATCCACGTGCGCGTTCTGCCAAAAGCACCATTTGCATGCACATCTTGTGGTTTTGCAGCAAACTTCATCCGCGTCTACCAAAAGATGCATGTGCATGCTTAAAACGCGTTTTCGCACAAATCCGTGCGCGGGTGCTAAAAAGAGCAGCATCGGCATGCTTAGCACGTCGTTTGGTAGAAATTCACGTGCGCGTTCTGCAAAAAGCACCATTTGCATGCACATCTTGTGGTTTTGCAGAAAACTTCATCCGCGTCTACCAAAAGATGCATGTGCATGCTTAAAACGCGTTTTCGCACAAATGCGTGCGCGGGTGCTAAAAAGAGCAGCATCGGCATGCTTAGCACGTCGTTTGGTAGAAATCCACGAGCGCGTTCTGCAAAAAGCACCATTTGCATGCACATCTTGTGGTTTTGCAGAAAACTTCATCCGCGTCTACTAAAAGATGCATGTGCATGCTTAAAACGCGTTTTCGCACAAATGCGTGCGCGGGTGCTAAAAAGAGTAGCATCGGCATGCTTAGCACGTCGTTTCGTAGAAATCTACGTGCGCGTTCTGCCAAAAGCACCATTTGCATGCACATCTTGTGGTTTTGCAGAAAACTTCATCCGCGTCTACCAAAAGATGCATGTGCATGCTTAAAACGCGTTTTCGCACAAATGCGTGCGCGGGTGCTAAAAATAGCAGCATCGGCATGCTTAGCACGTCGTTTGGTATAAATCCACGTGCGCGTTCTGCAAAAAGCACCATTTGCATGCACATCTTGTGGTTTTGCAGAAAACTTCATCCGCGTCTACCAAAAGATGCATGTGCATGCTTCAAACGCGTTTTCGCACAAATGCGTGCGCGGGTGCTAAAAAGAGTAGCATCGGCATGCTTAGCACGTCGTTTGGTAGAAATCTACGTGCGCGTTCTGCCAAAAGCACCATTTGCATGCACATCTTGTGGTTTTGCAGAAAACTTCATCCGCGTCAACCAATAGATGCATGTGCATGCTTAAAACGCGTTTTCGCACAAATCCGTGCGCGGGTGCTAAAAAGAGCAGCAACGGCATGCTTAGCACGTCGTTTGGTAGAAATCGACGTGCGCGTTCTGCAAAAAGCACCATTTGCATGCACATCTTGTGGTTTTGCAGAAAACTTCATCCGCGTCTATCAAAAGATGCATGTGCATGCTTAAAACGCGTTTTCGCACAAATGCGTGCGCGGGTGCTAAAAAGAGCAGCATCGGCATGCTTAGCACGTCGTTTGGTAGAAATCCACGTGCGCGTTCTGCCAAAAGCACCATTTGCATGCACATCTTGTGGTTTTCCAGAAAACTTCATCCGCGTCTACCAAAAGATGCATGTGCATGCTTAAAACGCGTTTTCGCACAAATCCGTGCGCGGGTGCTAAAAAGAGCAGCATCGGCAAGCTTAGCACGTCGTTTGGTAGAAATCCACGTGCGCGTTCTGCAAAAAGCACCATTTGCATGCACATCTTGTGGTTTTGCAGAAAACTTCATCCGCGTCTACCAAAAGATGCATGTGCATGCTTAAAACGCGTTTTCGCACAAATGCGTGCGCGGGTGCTAAAAAGAGCAGCATCGGCATGCTTAGCACGTCGTTTGGTAGAAATCCACGTGCGCGTTCTGCAAAAAGCACCATTTGCATGCACATCTTGTGGTTTTGCAGAAAACTTCATCCGCGTCTACCAAAAGATGCATGTGCATGCTTAAAACGCGTTTTCGCCCAAATCCGTGCGCGGGTGCTAAAAAGAGCAGCATCGGCATGCTTAGCACGTCGTTTGGTAGAAATCCACGAGCGCGTTCTGCAAAAAGCACCATTTGCATGCACATCTTGTGGTTTTGCAGAAAACTTCATCCGCGTCTACTAAAAGATGCATGTGCATGCTTAAAACGCGTTTTCGCACAAATGCGTGCGCGGGTGCTAAAAATAGCAGCATCGGCATGCTTAGCACGTCGTTTGGTAGAAATCCACGTGCGCGTTCTGCAAAAAGCACCATTTGCATGCACATCTTGTGGTTTTGCAGAAAACTTCATCCGCGTCTACCAAAAGATGCATGTGCATGCTTCAAACGCGTTTTCGCACAAATGCGTGCGCGGGTGCTAAAAAGAGTAGCATCGGCATGCTTAGCACGTCGTTTCGTAGAAATCTACGTGCGCGTTCTGCCAAAAGCACCATTTGCATGCACATCTTGTGGTTTTGCAGAAAACTTCATCCGCGTCAACCAATAGATGCATGTGCATGCTTAAAACGCGTTTTCGCACAAATCCGTGCGCGGGTGCTAAAAAGAGCAGCAACGGCATGCTTAGCACGTCGTTTGGTAGAAATCCACGTGCGCGTTCTGCAAAAAGCACCATTTGCATGCACATCTTGTGGTTTTGCAGAAAACTTCATCCGCGTCTATCAAAAGATGCATGTGCATGCTTAAAACGCGTTTTCGCACAAATGCGTGCGCGGGTGCTAAAAAGAGCAGCATCGGCATGCTTAGCACGTCGTTTGGTAGAAATCCACGTGCGCGTTCTGCCAAAAGCACCATTTGCATGCACATCTTGTGGTTTTGCAGAAAACTTCATCCGCGTCCACCAAAAGATGCATGTGCATGCTTAAAACGCGTTTTCGCACAAATCCGTGCGCGGGTGCTAAAAAGAGCAGCATCGGCAAGCTTAGCACGTCGTTTGGTAGAAATCCACGTGCGCGTTCTGCAAAAAGCACCATTTGCATGCACATCTTGTGGTTTTGCAGAAAACTTCATCCGCGTCTACCAAAAGATGCATGTGCATGCTTAAAACGCGTTTTCGCACAAATGCGTGCGCGGGTGCTAAAAAGAGCAGCATCGGCATGCTTAGCACGTCGTTTGGTAGAAATCCACGTGCGCGTTCTGCAAAAAGCACCATTTGCATGCACATTTTGTGGTTTTGCAGAAAACTTCATCCGCGTCTACCAAAAGATGCATGTGCATGCTTAAAACGCGTTCTCGCACAAATCCGTGCGCGGGTGCTAAAAAGAGCAGCATCGGCATGCTTAGCACATCGTTTGGTTGAAATCCACGTGCGCGTTCTGCCAAAAGCACCATTTGCATGCACATCTTGTGGTTTTGCAGAAAACTTCATCCGCGTCTACCAAAAGATGCATGTGCATGCTTAAAACGCGTTTTCGCACAAATGCGTGCGCGGGTGCTAAAAAGAGTAGCATCGGCATGCTTAGCACGTCGTTTGGTAGAAATCTACGTGCGCGTTCTGCCAAAAGCACCATTTGCATGCACATCTTGTGGTTTTGCAGAAAACTTCATCCGCGTCTACCAAAAGATGCATGTGCATGCTTAAAACGCGTTTTCGCACAAATGCGTGCGCGGGTGCTAAAAAGAGCAGCATCGGCATGCTTAGCGCGTCGTTTGGTAGAAACCCACGTGCGCGTTCTGCAAAAAGCACCATTTGCATGCACATCTTGTGGTTTTGCAGAAAACTTCATCCGCGTCTACCAAAAGATGCATGTGCATGCTTCAAACGCGTTTTCGCACAAATGCGTGCGCGGGTGCTAAAAAGAGCAGCATCGGCATGCTTAGCACGTCGTTTGGTAGAAATCCACGTGCGCGTTCTGCCAAAAGCACCATTTGCATGCACATCTTGTGGTTTTGCAGCAAACTTCATCCGCGTCTACCAAAAGATGCATGTGCATGCTTAAAACGCGTTTTCGCACAAATCCGTGCGCGGGTGCTAAAAAGAGCAGCATCGGCATGCTTAGCACGTCGTTTGGTAGAAATTCACGTGCGCGTTCTGCAAAAAGCACCATTTGCATGCACATCTTGTGGTTTTGCAGAAAACTTCATCCGCGTCTACCAAAAGATGCATGTGCATGCTTAAAACGCGTTTTCGCACAAATGCGTGCGCGGGTGCTAAAAAGAGCAGCATCGGCATGCTTAGCACGTCGTTTGGTAGAAATCCACGAGCGCGTTCTGCAAAAAGCACCATTTGCATGCACATCTTGTGGTTTTGCAGAAAACTTCATCCGCGTCTACTAAAAGATGCATGTGCATGCTTAAAACGCGTTTTCGCACAAATGCGTGCGCGGGTGCTAAAAAGAGCAGCATCGGCATGCTTAGCACGTCGTTTGGTAGAAATCCACGTGCGCGTTCTGCCAAAAGCACCATTTGCATGCACATCTTGTGGTTTTGCAGAAAACTTCATCCGCGTCTACCAAAAGATGCATGTGCATGCTTAAAACGCGTTTTCGCACAAATCCGTGCGCGGGTGCTAAAAAGAGCAGCATCGGCATGCTTAGCACGTCGTTTGGTAGAAATCCACGTGCGCGTTCTGCAAAAAGCACCATTTGCATGCACATCTTGTGGTTTTGCAGAAAACTTCATCCGCGTCTACCAAAAGATGCATGTGCATGCTTAAAACGCGTTTTCGCACAAATGCGTGCGCGGGTGCTAAAAATAGCAGCATCGGCATGCTTAGCACGTCGTTTGGTAGAAATCCACGTGCGCGTTCTGCAAAAAGCACCATTTGCATGCACATCTTGTGGTTTTGCAGAAAACTTCATCCGCGTCTACCAAAAGATGCATGTGCATGCTTCAAAAGCGTTTTCGCACAAATGCGTGCGCGGGTGCTAAAAAGAGTAGCATCGGCATGCTTAGCACGTCGTTTCGTAGAAATCTACGTGCGCGTTCTGCCAAAAGCACCATTTGCATGCACATCTTGTGGTTTTGCAGAAAACTTCATCCGCGTCTACCAAAAGATGCATGTGCATGCTTAAAACGCGTTTTCGCACAAATGCGTGCGCGGGTGCTAAAAATAGCAGCATCGGCATGCTTAGCACGTCGTTTGGTATAAATCCACGTGCGCGTTCTGCAAAAAGCACCATTTGCATGCACATCTTGTGGTTTTGCAGAAAACTTCATCCGCGTCTACCAAAAGATGCATGTGCATGCTTCAAACGCGTTTTCGCACAAATGCGTGCGCGGGTGCTAAAAAGAGTAGCATCGGCATGCTTAGCACGTCGTTTGGTAGAAATCTACGTGCGCGTTCTGCCAAAAGCACCATTTGCATGCACATCTTGTGGTTTTGCAGAAAACTTCATCCGCGTCAACCAATAGATGCATGTGCATGCTTAAAACGCGTTTTCGCACAAATCCGTGCGCGGGTGCTAAAAAGAGCAGCAACGGCATGCTTAGCACGTCGTTTGGTAGAAATCGACGTGCGCGTTCTGCAAAAAGCACCATTTGCATGCACATCTTGTGGTTTTGCAGAAAACTTCATCCGCGTCTATCAAAAGATGCATGTGCATGCTTAAAACGCGTTTTCGCACAAATGCGTGCGCGGGTGCTAAAAAGAGCAGCATCGGCATGCTTAGCACGTCGTTTGGTAGAAATCCACGTGCGCGTTCTGCCAAAAGCACCATTTGCATGCACATCTTGTGGTTTTCCAGAAAACTTCATCCGCGTCTACCAAAAGATGCATGTGCATGCTTAAAACGCGTTTTCGCACAAATCCGTGCGCGGGTGCTAAAAAGAGCAGCATCGGCAAGCTTAGCACGTCGTTTGGTAGAAATCCACGTGCGCGTTCTGCAAAAAGCACCATTTGCATGCACATCTTGTGGTTTTGCAGAAAACTTCATCCGCGTCTACCAAAAGATGCATGTGCATGCTTAAAACGCGTTTTCGCACAAATGCGTGCGCGGGTGCTAAAAAGAGCAGCATCGGCATGCTTAGCACGTCGTTTGGTAGAAATCCACGTGCGCGTTCTGCAAAAAGCACCATTTGCATGCACATCTTGTGGTTTTGCAGAAAACTTCATCCGCGTCTACCAAAAGATGCATGTGCATGCTTCAAACGCGTTTTCGCACAAATCCGTGCGCGGGTGCTAAAAAGAGCAGCATCGGCATGCTTAGCACGTCGTTTGGTAGAAATTCACGTGCGCGTTCTGCAAAAAGCACCATTTGCATGCACATCTTGTGGTTTTGCAGAAAACTTCATCCGCGTCTACCAAAAGATGCATGTGCATGCTTAAAACGCGTTTTCGCACAAATGCGTGCGCGGGTGCTAAAAAGAGCAGCATCGGCATGCTTAGCACGTCGTTTGGTAGAAATCCACGAGCGCGTTCTGCAAAAAGCACCATTTGCATGCACATCTTGTGGTTTTGCAGAAAACTTCATCCGCGTCTACTAAAAGATGCATGTGCATGCTTAAAACGCGTTTTCGCACAAATGCGTGCGCGGGTGCTAAAAAGAGCAGCATCGGCATGCTTAGCACGTCGTTTGGTAGAAATCCACGTGCGCGTTCTGCCAAAAGCACCATTTGCATGCACATCTTGTGGTTTTGCAGAAAACTTCATCCGCGTCTACCAAAAGATGCATGTGCATGCTTAAAACGCGTTTTCGCACAAATCCGTGCGCGGGTGCTAAAAAGAGCAGCATCGGCATGCTTAGCACGTCGTTTGGTAGAAATCCACGTGCGCGTTCTGCAAAAAGCACCATTTGCATGCACATCTTGTGGTTTTGCAGAAAACTTCATCCGCGTCTACCAAAAGATGCATGTGCATGCTTAAAACGCGTTTTCGCACAAATGCGTGCGCGGGTGCTAAAAATAGCAGCATCGGCATGCTTAGCACGTCGTTTGGTAGAAATCCACGTGCGCGTTCTGCAAAAAGCACCATTTGCATGCACATCTTGTGGTTTTGCAGAAAACTTCATCCGCGTCTACCAAAAGATGCATGTGCATGCTTCAAAAGCGTTTTCGCACAAATGCGTGCGCGGGTGCTAAAAAGAGTAGCATCGGCATGCTTAGCACGTCGTTTCGTAGAAATCTACGTGCGCGTTCTGCCAAAAGCACCATTTGCATGCACATCTTGTGGTTTTGCAGAAAACTTCATCCGCGTCTACCAAAAGATGCATGTGCATGCTTAAAACGCGTTTTCGCACAAATGCGTGCGCGGGTGCTAAAAATAGCAGCATCGGCATGCTTAGCACGTCGTTTGGTATAAATCCACGTGCGCGTTCTGCAAAAAGCACCATTTGCATGCACATCTTGTGGTTTTGCAGAAAACTTCATCCGCGTCTACCAAAAGATGCATGTGCATGCTTCAAACGCGTTTTCGCACAAATGCGTGCGCGGGTGCTAAAAAGAGTAGCATCGGCATGCTTAGCACGTCGTTTGGTAGAAATCTACGTGCGCGTTCTGCCAAAGGCACCATTTGCATGCACATCTTGTGGTTTTGCAGAAAACTTCATCCGCGTCAACCAATAGATGCATGTGCATGCTTAAAACGCGTTTTCGCACAAATCCGTGCGCGGGTGCTAAAAAGAGCAGCAACGGCATGCTTAGCACGTCGTTTGGTAGAAATCGACGTGCGCGTTCTGCAAAAAGCACCATTTGCATGCACATCTTGTGGTTTTGCAGAAAACTTCATCCGCGTCTATCAAAAGATGCATGTGCATGCTTAAAACGCGTTTTCGCACAAATGCGTGCGCGGGTGCTAAAAAGAGCAGCATCGGCATGCTTAGCACGTCGTTTGGTAGAAATCCACGTGCGCGTTCTGCCAAAAGCACCATTTGCATGCACATCTTGTGGTTTTCCAGAAAACTTCATCCGCGTCTACCAAAAGATGCATGTGCATGCTTAAAACGCGTTTTCGCACAAATCCGTGCGCGGGTGCTAAAAAGAGCAGCATCGGCAAGCTTAGCACGTCGTTTGGTAGAAATCCACGTGCGCGTTCTGCAAAAAGCACCATTTGCATGCACATCTTGTGGTTTTGCAGAAAACTTCATCCGCGTCTACCAAAAGATGCATGTGCATGCTTAAAACGCGTTTTCGCACAAATGCGTGCGCGGGTGCTAAAAAGAGCAGCATCGGCATGCTTAGCACGTCGTTTGGTAGAAATCCACGTGCGCGTTCTGCAAAAAGCACCATTTGCATGCACATCTTGTGGTTTTGCAGAAAACTTCATCCGCGTCTACCAAAAGATGCATGTGCATGCTTAAAACGCGTTTTCGCCCAAATCCGTGCGCGGGTGCTAAAAAGAGCAGCATCGGCATGCTTAGCACGTCGTTTGGTAGAAATCCACGAGCGCGTTCTGCAAAAAGCACCATTTGCATGCACATCTTGTGGTTTTGCAGAAAACTTCATCCGCGTCTACTAAAAGATGCATGTGCATGCTTAAAACGCGTTTTCGCACAAATGCGTGCGCGGGTGCTAAAAATAGCAGCATCGGCATGCTTAGCACGTCGTTTGGTAGAAATCCACGTGCGCGTTCTGCAAAAAGCACCATTTGCATGCACATCTTGTGGTTTTGCAGAAAACTTCATCCGCGTCTACCAAAAGATGCATGTGCATGCTTCAAACGCGTTTTCGCACAAATGCGTGCGCGGGTGCTAAAAAGAGTAGCATCGGCATGCTTAGCACGTCGTTTCGTAGAAATCTACGTGCGCGTTCTGCCAAAAGCACCATTTGCATGCACATCTTGTGGTTTTGCAGAAAACTTCATCCGCGTCAACCAATAGATGCATGTGCATGCTTAAAACGCGTTTTCGCACAAATCCGTGCGCGGGTGCTAAAAAGAGCAGCAACGGCATGCTTAGCACGTCGTTTGGTAGAAATCCACGTGCGCGTTCTGCAAAAAGCACCATTTGCATGCACATCTTGTGGTTTTGCAGAAAACTTCATCCGCGTCTATCAAAAGATGCATGTGCATGCTTAAAACGCGTTTTCGCACAAATGCGTGCGCGGGTGCTAAAAAGAGCAGCATCGGCATGCTTAGCACGTCGTTTGGTAGAAATCCACGTGCGCGTTCTGCCAAAAGCACCATTTGCATGCACATCTTGTGGTTTTGCAGAAAACTTCATCCGCGTCCACCAAAAGATGCATGTGCATGCTTAAAACGCGTTTTCGCACAAATCCGTGCGCGGGTGCTAAAAAGAGCAGCATCGGCAAGCTTAGCACGTCGTTTGGTAGAAATCCACGTGCGCGTTCTGCAAAAAGCACCATTTGCATGCACATCTTGTGGTTTTGCAGAAAACTTCATCCGCGTCTACCAAAAGATGCATGTGCATGCTTAAAACGCGTTTTCGCACAAATGCGTGCGCGGGTGCTAAAAAGAGCAGCATCGGCATGCTTAGCACGTCGTTTGGTAGAAATCCACGTGCGCGTTCTGCAAAAAGCACCATTTGCATGCACATTTTGTGGTTTTGCAGAAAACTTCATCCGCGTCTACCAAAAGATGCATGTGCATGCTTAAAACGCGTTCTCGCACAAATCCGTGCGCGGGTGCTAAAAAGAGCAGCATCGGCATGCTTATCACGTTGTTTGGTAGAAATCCACGTGCGCGTTCTGCAAAAAGCACCATTTGCATGCACATCTTGTGGTTTTGCAGAAAACTTCATCCGCGTCTACCCAAAGATGCATCATCATCATCATCATCAGCCTGGTTACGCCCACTGCAGGGCAAAGGCCTCTCCCATACTTCTCCAACAACCCCGGTCATGTACTAATTGCGGCCATGCCGTCCCTGCAAACTTCTTAATCTCATCCGCCCACCTAACTTTCTGCCGCCCCCTGCTACGCTTCCCTTCCCTTGGGATCCAGTCCGTAACCCTTAATGACCATCGGTTATCTTCCCTCCTCATTACATGTCCTGCCCATGCCCATTTCTTTTTCTTGATTTCAACTAAGATGTCATTAACTCGCGTTTGTTCCCTCACCCAATCTGCTCTTTTCTTATCCCTTAACGTTACACCTATCATTCTTCTTTCCATAGCTCGTTGCGTCGTCCTCAATTTGAGTAGAACCCTTTTCGTAAGCCTCCAGGTTTCTGCCCCGTAGGTGAGTACTGGTAAGACACAGCTATTATACACTTTTCTCTTGAGGGATAATGGCAACCTGCTGTTCATGATCTGAGAATGCCTGCCAAACGCACCCCAGCCCATTCTTATTCTTCTGGTTATTTCCGTCTCATGATCCGGATCCGCCGTCACTACCTGCCCTAAGTAGATGTATTCCCTTACGACTTCCAGTGCCTCGCTGCCTATTGTAAATTGCTGTTCTCTTCCGAGACTGTTAAACATTACTTTAGTTTTCTGCAGATTAATTTTTAGACCCACTCTTCTGCTTTGCCTCTCCAGGTCAGTGAGCATGCATTGCAATTGGTCCCCTGAGTTACTAAGCAAGGCAATATCATCAGCGAATCGCAAGTTACTAAGGTATTCTCCATTAATTTTTATCCCCAATTCTTCCCAATCCAGGTCTCTGAATACCTCCTGTAAACACGCTGTGAATAGCATTGGAGAGATCGTATCTCCCTGCCTGACGCCTTTCTTTATTGGGATTTTGTTGCTTTCTTTATGGAGGACTACGGTGGCTGTGGAGCCGCTATAGATATTTTTCAGTATTTTTACATACGGCTCGTCTACACCCTGATTCCTTAATGCCTCCATGACTGCTGAGGTTTCGACAGAATCAAACGCTTTCTCATAATCAATGAAAGCTATATATAAGGGTTGGTTATATTCCGCACATTTCTCTATCACCTGATTGATAGTGTGAATATGATCTATTGTTGAGTAGCCTTTACGGAATCCTGCCTGGTCCTTTGCTTGACAGAAGTCTAAGGTGTTCCTGATTCTATTTGCGATTACCTTAGTAAATATTTTGTAGGCAACGGACAGTAAGCTGATCGGTCTATAATTTTTCAAGTCTTTGGCGTCCCCTTTCTTATGGATTAGGATTATGTTAGCGTTCTTCCAAGATTCCGGTACGCTCGACGTCATGAGGCATTGCGTATACAGGGTGGCCAGTTTCTCTAGAACAATCTGCCCACCATCCTTCAACAAATCTGCTGTTACGTGATCCTCCCCAGCTGCCTTCCCCCTTTGCATTTCTCCCAAGGCTTTCTTTACTTCTTCCGGCGTTACCTTTGGGACTTCGAATTCCTCTAGACTATTTTCTCTTCCATTATCGTCGTGGGTGCCACTGGTACTGTATAAATTTCTATAGAACTCCTCAGCCACTTGAACTATCTCATCCATATTAGTAATGATATTGCCGGCTTTGTCTCTTAACGCATACATCTGATTCCTGCCAATTCCTAGTTTCTTCTTCACTGTTTTTAGGCTTCCGCCGTTCCTGAGAGCATGTTCAATTCTATCCATATTATACTTCCTTATGTCAGCTGTCTTACGCTTGTTGATTAACTTCGAAAGTTCTGCCAGTTCTATTCTAGCTGTAGGGTTAGAGGCTTTCATACATTGGCGTTTCTTGATCAGATCTTTCGTCGTCTGCGATAGTTTACTGGTATCCTGCCTAATCGAGTTACCACCGACTTCCATTGCACACTTCTTAATGATGCCCACAAGGTTGTCGTTCATTGCTTCAACACTAAGGTCCTCTTCCTGAGGTAAAGCCGAATACCTGTTCTGTAGCTTGATCTGGAATTCCTCTATTTTCCCTCTTACCGCTAACTCATTGATCGGCTTCTTATGTACCAGTTTCTTCCGTTCCCTCCTCAGGTCTAGGCTAATTCGAGTTCTTACCATCCTGTGGTCACTGCAGCGCACCTTGCCGAGCACGTCCACATCTTGTATGATGCCAGGGTTAGCGCAGAGTATGAAGTCTATTTCATTTCTAGTCTCGCCGTTCGGGCTCCTCCACGTCCACTTTCGGCTATCCCGCTTGCGGAAGAAAGTATTCATTATCCTCATATTATTCTGTTCCGCAAACTCGACTAATAACTCCCCCCTGCTATTCCTAGTGCCTATGCCATATTCCCCCACTGCCTTGTCTCCAGCCTGCTTCTTGCCTACCTTGGCATTAAAGTCGCCCATTAGTATAGTGTATTTGGTTTTCACTCTACCCATCGCCGATTCCACGTCTTCATAGAAGCATTCGACTTCCTGGTCATCATGACTGGATGTAGGGGCGTAGACCTGTACAATCTTCATTTTGTACCTCTTATTAAGTTTAACAACAAGACCTGCCACCCTCTCGTTAATGCTATAGAGTTCCTGTATGTTACCAGCTATATTCTTATTAATCAGGAATCCGACTCCTAGTTCTCTTCTTTCCTCTAGGCCGCGGTAGCACAGGACGTGCCCGCTTTTTAGCACTGTATATGCTTCTTTTGGCCTCCTAACTTCACTGAGCCCTATTATATCCCATTTACTGCCCTCTAATTCCTCCAATAGCACTGCTAGACTCGCCTCACTAGATAACGTTCTAGCGTTAAACGTTGCCAGGTTCATATTCCAATGGCGGCCTGTCCGGAGCCAGTGATTCTTAGCACCCTCTGCAGCGTCGCAGGTCTGACCGCCGCCGTGGTCAGTAGCTTCGCAGCTGCTGGGGACTGAGGGCCGGGGTTTGATTGTTGTGTTCATATAGGAGGTTGTGGCCAAGTACTGCACCAGGGTGGCCAATCCTGCTCTGGTGAGGGAGTGCGTTACCGGTTCTGGTCACCGGGATCAGGCCACACTCCAGGCCTGTTTGTGCAATTTTATCAACACGCGGATTTTTTTTTTTTTTTTTTAATCCGGTGGAAAATTGCCGGCACCGGGATTCGAACCACGGACCTCTTGCACGCGAGGCGGGTGTTCTACCTCTACGCCACCGCTGCACCTCCAAAGACATCCAAAGACTCCAAAAGATGCATGTGCATGCTTAAAACGCGTTTTCGCACAAATCCGTGCGCGGGTGCTAAAAAGAGCAGCATCGGCATGCTTAGCACGTCGTTTGGTAGAAATCCACGTGCGCGTTCTGCAAAAAGCACCATTTGCATGCACATCTTGTGGTTTTGCAGAAAACTTCATCCGCGTCTACCAAAAGATGCATGTGCATGCTTAAAACGCGTTTTCGCACCAATGCGTGCGCGGGTGCTAAAAAGAGCAGCATCGGCATGCTTAGCACGTCGTTTGGTAGAAATCCACGAGCGCGTTCTGCAAAAAGCACCATTTGCATGCACATCTTGTGGTTTTGCAGAAAACTTCATCCGCGTCTACTAAAAGATGCATGTGCATGCTTAAAACGCGTTTTCGCACAAATGCGTGCGCGGGTGCTAAAAATAGCAGCATCGGCATGCTTAGCACGTCGTTTGGTAGAAATCCACGTGCGCGTTCTGCCAAAAGCACCATTTGCATGCACATCTTGTGGTTTTGCAGAAAACTTCATCCGCGTCTACCAAAAGATGCATGTGCATGCTTAAAACGCGTTCTCGCAGAAATCCGTGCGCGGGTGCTAAAAAGAGCAGCATCGGCATGCTTAGCACGTCGTTTGGTAGAAATCCACGTGCGCGTTCTGCAAAAAGCACCATTTGCATGCACATCTTGTGGTTTTGCAGAAAACTTCATCCGCGTCTACCAAAAGATGCATGTGCATGCTTAAAACGCGTTTTCGCACAAATGCGTGCGCGGGTGCTAAAAAGAGCAGCATCGGCATGCTTAGCACGTCGTTTGGTAGAAATCCACGAGCGCGTTCTGCAAAAAGCACCATTTGCATGCACATCTTGTGGTTTTGCAGAAAACTTCATCCGCGTCTACCAAAAGATGCATGTGCATGCTTAAAACGCGTTTTCGCACAAATGCGTGCGCGGGTGCTAAAAAGAGCAGCATCGGCATGCTTAGCACGTCGTTTGGTTGAAATCCACGTGCGCGTTCTGCCAAAAGCACCATTTGCATGCACATCTTGTGGTTTTGCAGAAAACTTCATCCGCGTCTACCAAAAGATGCATGTGCATGCTTAAAACGCGTTTTCGCACAAATCCGTGCGCGGGTGCTAAAAAGAGCAGCATCGGCATGCTTAGCACGTCGTTTGGTAGAAATCCACGTGCGCGTTCTGCAAAAAGCACCATTTGCATGCACATCTTGTGGTTTTGCAGAAAACTTCATCCGCGTCTACCAAAAGATGCATGTGCATGCTTAAAACGCGTTTTCGCACAAATGCGTGCGCGGGTGCTAAAAAGAGCAGCATTGGCATGCTTAGCACGTCGTTTGGTAGAAATCCACGTGCGCGTTCTGCCAAAAGCACCATTTGCATGCACTTCTTGTGGTTTTGCAGAAAACTTCATCCGCGTCTACCAAAATATGCATGTGCATGCTTAAAACGCGTTTTCGCACAAATGCGTGCGCGGGTGCTAAAAAGAGCAGCATCGGCATGCTTAGCACGTCGTTTGGTAGAAATCCACGTGCGCGTTCTGCAAAAAGCACCATTTGCATGCACATCTTGTGGTTTTGCAGAAAACTTCATCCGCGTCTACCAAAAGATGCATGTGCATGCTTAAAACGCGTTTTCGCACAAATCCGTGCGCGGGTGCTAAAAAGAGCAGCATCGGCATGCTTAGCGCGTCGTTTGGTAGAAATCCACGTGCGCGTTCTGCAAAAAGCACCATTTGCATGCACATCTTGTGGTTTTGCAGAAAACTTCATCCGCGTCTACCAAAAGATGCATGTGCATGCTTCAAACGCGTTTTCGCACAAATGCGTGCGCGGGTGCTAAAAAGAGCAGCATCGGCATGCTTAGCACGTCGTTTGGTAGAAATCCACGTGCGCGTTCTGCCAAAAGCACCATTTGCATGCACATCTTGTGGTTTTGCAGCAAACTTCATCCGCGTCTACCAAAAGATGCATGTGCATGCTTAAAACGCGTTTTCGCACAAATCCGTGCGCGGGTGCTAAAAAGAGCAGCATCGGCATGCTTAGCACGTCGTTTGGTAGAAATCCACGTGCGCGTTCTGCAAAAAGCACCATTTGCATGCACATCTTGTGGTTTTGCAGAAAACTTCATCCGCGTCTACCAAAAGATGCATGTGCATGCTTAAAACGCGTTTTCGCACAAATGCGTGCGCGGGTGCTAAAAAGAGCAGCATCGGCATGCTTAGCACGTCGTTTTGGTAGAAATCCACGTGCGCGTTCTGCCAAAAGCACCATTTGCATGCACATCTTGTGGTTTTGCAGAAAACTTCATCCGCGTCTACCAAAAGATGCATGTGCATGCTTAAAACGCGTTTTCGCACAAATCCGTGCGCGGGTGCTAAAAAGAGCAGCATCGGCATGCTTAGCACGTCGTTTGGTAGAAATCCACGTGCGCGTTCTGCAAAGAGCACCATTTGCATGCACATCTTGTGGTTTTGCAGAAAACTTCATCCGCGTCTACCAAAAGATGCATGTGCATGCTTAAAACGCGTTTTCGCACAAATGCGTGCGCGGGTGCTAAAAATAGCAGCATCGGCATGCTTAGCACGTCGTTTGGTAGAAATCCACGTGCGCGTTCTGCAAAAAGCACCATTTGCATGGACATCTTGTGGTTTTGCAGAAAACTTCATCCGCGTCTACCAAAAGATGCATGTGCATGCTTCAAACGCGTTTTCGCACAAATGCGTGCGCGGGTGCTAAAAAGAGTAGCATCGGCATGCTTAGCACGTCGTTTCGTAGAAATCTACGTGCGCGTTCTGCCAAAAGCACCATTTGCATGCACATCTTGTGGTTTTGCAGAAAACTTCATCCGCGTCAACCAATAGATGCATGTGCATGCTTAAAACGCGTTTTCGCACAAATCCGTGCGCGGGTGCTAAAAAGAGCAGCAACGGCATGCTTAGCACGTCGTTTGGTAGAAATCCACGTGCGCGTTCTGCAAAAGGCACCATTTGCATGCACATCTTGTGGTTTTGCAGAAAACTTCATCCGCGTCTATCAAAAGATGCATGTGCATGCTTAAAACGCGTTTTCGCACAAATGCGTGCGCGGGTGCTAAAAAGAGCAGCATCGGCATGCTTAGCACGTCGTTTGGTAGAAATCCACGTGCGCGTTCTGCCAAAAGCACCATTTGCATGCACATCTTGTGGTTTTGCAGAAAACTTCATCCGCGTCTACCAAAAGATGCATGTGCATGCTTAAAACGCGTTTTCGCACAAATCCGTGCGCGGGTGCTAAAAAGAGCAGCATCGGCAAGCTTAGCACGTCGTTTGGTAGAAATCCACGTGCGCGTTCTGCAAAAAGCACCATTTGCATGCACATCTTGTGGTTTTGCAGAAAACTTCATCCGCGTCTACCAAAAGATGCATGTGCATGCCTAAAACGCGTTTTCGCACAAATGCGTGCGCGGGTGCTAAAAAGAGCAGCATCGGCATGCTTAGCACGTCGTTTGGTAGAAATCCACGTGCGCGTTCTGCAAAAAGCACCATTTGCATGCACATTTTGTGGTTTTGCAGAAAACTTCATCCGCGTCTACCAAAAGATGCATGTGCATGCTTAAAACGCGTTCTCGCACAAATCCGTGCGCGGGTGCTAAAAAGAGCAGCATCGGCATGCTTAGCACGTTGTTTGGTAGAAATCCACGTGCGCGTTCTGCAAAAAGCACCATTTGCATGCACATCTTGTGGTTTTGCAGAAAACTTCATCCGCGTCTACCCAAAGATGCATGTGAATGCTTAAAACGCGTTTTCGCACAAATCCGTGCGCGGGTGCTAAAAAGAGCAGCATCGGCATGCTTAGCACGTCGTTTGGTAGAAATCCACGTGCGCGTTCTGCAAAAAGCACCATTTGCATGCACATCTTGTGGTTTTGCAGAAAACTTCATCCGCGTCTACCAAAAGATGCATGTGCATGCTTAAAACGCGTTTTCGCACAAATGCGTGCGCGGGTGCTAAAAATAGCAGCATCGGCATGCTTAGCACGTCGTTTGGTAGAAATCCACGTGCGCGTTCTGCAAAAAGCACCATTTGCATGCACATCTTGTGGTTTTGCAGAAAACTTCATCCGCGTCTACCAAAAGATGCATGTGCATGCTTCAAACGCGTTTTCGCACAAATGCGTGCGCGGGTGCTAAAAAGAGTAGCATCGGCATGCTTAGCACGTCGTTTGGTAGAAATCTACGTGCGCGTTCTGCCAAAAGCACCATTTGCATGCACATCTTGTGGTTTTGCAGAAAACTTCATCCGCGTCAACCAATAGATGCATGTGCATGCTTAAAACGCGTTTTCGCACAAATCCGTGCGCGGGTGCTAAAAAGAGCAGCAACGGCATGCTTAGCACGTCGTTTGGTAGAAATCGACGTGCGCGTTCTGCAAAAAGCACCATTTGCATGCACATCTTGTGGTTTTGCAGAAAACTTCATCCGCGTCTATCAAAAGATGCATGTGCATGCTTAAAACGCGTTTTCGCACAAATGCGTGCGCGGGTGCTAAAAAGAGCAGCATCGGCATGCTTAGCACGTCGTTTGGTAGAAATCCACGTGCGCGTTCTGCCAAAAGCACCATTTGCATGCACATCTTGTGGTTTTGCAGAAAACTTCATCCGCGTCTACCAAAAGATGCATGTGCATGCTTAAAACGCGTTTTCGCACAAATCCGTGCGCGGGTGCTAAAAAGAGGAGCATCGGCAAGCTTAGCACGTCGTTTGGTAGAAATCCACGTGCGCGTTCTGCAAAAAGCACCATTTGCATGCACATCTTGTGGTTTTGCAGAAAACTTCATCCGCGTCTACCAAAAGATGCATGTGCATGCTTAAAACGCGTTTTCGCACAAATGCGTGCGCGGGTGCTAAAAAGAGCAGCATCGGCATGCTTAGCACGTCGTTTGGTAGAAATCCACGTGCGCGTTCTGCAAAAAGCACCATTTGCATGCACATCTTGTGGTTTTGCAGAAAACTTCATCCGCGTCTACCAAAAGATGCATGTGCATGCTCAAAACGCGTTTTCGCACAAATCCGTGCGCGGGTGCTAAAAAGAGCAGCATCGGCATGCTTAGCACGTCGTTTGGTAGAAATCCACGTGCGCGTTCTGCCAAAAGCACCATTTGCATGCACATCTTGTGGTTTTGCAGAAAACTTCATCCGCGTCTACCAAAAGATGCATGTGCATGCTTAAAACGCGTTCTCGCACAAATCCGTGCGCGGGTGCTAAAAAGAGCAGCATCGGCATGCTTAGCACGTCGTTTGGTAGAAATCCACGTGCGCGTTCTGCAAAAAGCACCATTTGCATGCACATCTTGTGGTTTTGCAGAAAACTTCATCCGGGTCTACCAAAAGATGCATGTGCATGCTTAAAACGCGTTTTCGCACAAATGCGTGCGCGGGTGCTAAAAAGAGCAGCATCGGCATGCTTAGCACGTCGTTTGGTAGAAATCCACGAGCGCGTTCTGCAAAAAGCACCATTTGCATGCACATCTTGTGGTTTTGCAGAAAACTTCATCCGCGTCTACCAAAAGATGCATGTGCATGCTTAAAACGCGTTTTCGCACAAATGCGTGCGCGGGTGCTAAAAAGAGCAGCATCGGCATGCTTAGCACATCGTTTGGTTGAAATCCACGTGCGCGTTCTGCCAAAAGCACCATTTGCATGCACATCTTGTGGTTTTGCAGAAAACTTCATCCGCGTCTACCAAAAGATGCATGTGCATGCTTAAAACGCGTTTTCGCACAAATGCGTGCGCGGGTGCTAAAAAGAGTAGCATCGGCATGCTTAGCACGTCGTTTGGTAGAAATCTACGTGCGCGTTCTGCCAAAAGCACCATTTGCATGCACATCTTGTGGTTTTGCAGAAAACTTCATCCGCGTCTACCAAAAGATGCATGTGCATGCTTAAAACGCGTTTTCGCACAAATGCGTGCGCGGGTGCTAAAAAGAGCAGCATCGGCATGCTTAGCGCGTCGTTTGGTAGAAACCCACGTGCGCGTTCTGCAAAAAGCACCATTTGCATGCACATCTTGTGGTTTTGCAGAAAACTTCATCCGCGTCTACCAAAAGATGCATGTGCATGCTTCAAACGCGTTTTCGCACAAATGCGTGCGCGGGTGCTAAAAAGAGCAGCATCGGCATGCTTAGCACGTCGTTTGGTAGAAATCCACGTGCGCGTTCTGCCAAAAGCACCATTTGCATGCACATCTTGTGGTTTTGCAGCAAACTTCATCCGCGTCTACCAAAAGATGCATGTGCATGCTTAAAACGCGTTTTCGCACAAATCCGTGCGCGGGTGCTAAAAAGAGCAGCATCGGCATGCTTAGCACGTCGTTTGGTAGAAATGCACGTGCGCGTTCTGCAAAAAGCACCATTTGCATGCACATCTTGTGGTTTTGCAGAAAACTTCATCCGCGTCTACCAAAAGATGCATGTGCATGCTTAAAACGCGTTTTCGCACAAATGCGTGCGCGGGTGCTAAAAAGAGCAGCATCGGCATGCTTAGCACGTCGTTTGGTAGAAATCCACGAGCGCGTTCTGCAAAAAGCACCATTTGCATGCACATCTTGTGGTTTTGCAGAAAACTTCATCCGCGTCTACTAAAAGATGCATGTGCATGCTTAAAACGCGTTTTCGCACAAATGCGTGCGCGGGTGCTAAAAAGAGCAGCATCGGCATGCTTAGCACGTCGTTTGGTAGAAATCCACGTGCGCGTTCTGCCAAAAGCACCATTTGCATGCACATCTTGTGGTTTTGCAGAAAACTTCATCCGCGTCTACCAAAAGATGCATGTGCATGCTTAAAACGCGTTTTCGCACAAATCCGTGCGCGGGTGCTAAAAAGAGCAGCATCGGCATGCTTAGCACGTCGTTTGGTAGAAATCCACGTGCGCGTTCTGCAAAAAGCACCATTTGCATGCACATCTTGTGGTTTTGCAGAAAACTTCATCCGCGTCTACCAAAAGATGCATGTGCATGCTTCAAAAGCGTTTTCGCACAAATGCGTGCGCGGGTGCTAAAAAGAGTAGCATCGGCATGCTTAGCACGTCGTTTCGTAGAAATCTACGTGCGCGTTCTGCCAAAAGCACCATTTGCATGCACATCTTGTGGTTTTGCAGAAAACTTCATCCGCGTCTACCAAAAGATGCATGTGCATGCTTAAAACGCGTTTTCGCACAAATGCGTGCGCGGGTGCTAAAAATAGCAGCATCGGCATGCTTAGCACGTCGTTTGGTATAAATCCACGTGCGCGTTCTGCAAAAAGCACCATTTGCATGCACATCTTGTGGTTTTGCAGAAAACTTCATCCGCGTCTACCAAAAGATGCATGTGCATGCTTCAAACGCGTTTTCGCACAAATGCGTGCGCGGGTGCTAAAAAGAGTAGCATCGGCATGCTTAGCACGTCGTTTGGTAGAAATCTACGTGCGCGTTCTGCCAAAAGCACCATTTGCATGCACATCTTGTGGTTTTGCAGAAAACTTCATCCGCGTCAACCAATAGATGCATGTGCATGCTTAAAACGCGTTTTCGCACAAATCCGTGCGCGGGTGCTAAAAAGAGCAGCAACGGCATGCTTAGCACGTCGTTTGGTAGAAATCGACGTGCGCGTTCTGCAAAAAGCACCATTTGCATGCACATCTTGTGGTTTTGCAGAAAACTTCATCCGCGTCTATCAAAAGATGCATGTGCATGCTTAAAACGCGTTTTCGCACAAATGCGTGCGCGGGTGCTAAAAAGAGCAGCATCGGCATGCTTAGCACGTCGTTTGGTAGAAATCCACGTGCGCGTTCTGCCAAAAGCACCATTTGCATGCACATCTTGTGGTTTTCCAGAAAACTTCATCCGCGTCTACCAAAAGATGCATGTGCATGCTTAAAACGCGTTTTCGCGCAAATCCGTGCGCGGGTGCTAAAAAGAGCAGCATCGGCAAGCTTAGCACGTCGTTTGGTAGAAATCCACGTGCGCGTTCTGCAAAAAGCACCATTTGCATGCACATCTTGTGGTTTTGCAGAAAACTTCATCCGCGTCTACCAAAAGATGCATGTGCATGCTTAAAACGCGTTTTCGCACAAATGCGTGCGCGGGTGCTAAAAAGAGCAGCATCGGCATGCTTAGCACGTCGTTTGGTAGAAATCCACGTGCGCGTTCTGCAAAAAGCACCATTTGCATGCACATCTTGTGGTTTTGCAGAAAACTTCATCCGCGTCTACCAAAAGATGCATGTGCATGCTTAAAACGCGTTTTCGCACAAATCCGTGCGCGGGTGCTAAAAAGAGCAGCATCGGCATGCTTAGCACGTCGTTTGGTAGAAATCCACGTGCGCGTTCTGCCAAAAGCACCATTTGCATGCACATCTTGTGGTTTTGCAGAAAACTTCATCCGCGTCTACCAAAAGATGCATGTGCATGCTTAAAACGCGTTCTCGCACAAATCCGTGCGCGGGTGCTAAAAAGAGCAGCATCGGCATGCTTAGCACGTCGTTTGGTAGAAATCCACGTGCGCGTTCTGCAAAAAGCACCATTTGCATGCACATGTTGTGGTTTTGCAGAAAACTTCATCCGGGTCTACCAAAAGATGCATGTGCATGCTTAAAACGCGTTTTCGCACAAATGCGTGCGCGGGTGCTAAAAAGAGCAGCATCGGCATGCTTAGCACGTCGTTTGGTAGAAATCCACGAGCGCGTTCTGCAAAAAGCACCATTTGCATGCACATGTTGTGGTTTTGCAGAAAACTTCATCCGCGTCTACCAAAAGATGCATGTGCATGCTTAAAACGCGTTTTCGCACAAATGCGTGCGCGGGTGCTAAAAAGAGCAGCATCGGCATGCTTAGCACATCGTTTGGTTGAAATCCACGTGCGCGTTCTGCAAAAAGCACCATTTGCATGCACATCTTGTGGTTTTGCAGAAAACTTCATCCGCGTCTACCAAAAGATGCATGTGCATGCTTAAAACGCGTTTTCGCACAAATGCGTGCGCGGGTGCTAAAAAGAGTAGCATCGGCATGCTTAGCACGTCGTTTGGTAGAAATCTACGTGCGCGTTCTGCCAAAAGCACCATTTGCATGCACATATTGTGGTTTTGCAGAAAACTTCATCCGCGTCTACCAAAGATGCATGTGCATGCTTAAAACGCGTTTTCGCACAAATGCGTGCGCGGGTGCTAAAAAGAGCAGCATCGGCATGCTTAGCGCGTCGTTTGGTAGAAATCCACGTGCGCGTTCTGCCAAAAGCACCATTTGCATGCACATCTTGTGGTTTTGCAGCAAACTTCATCCGCGTCTACCAAAAGATGCATGTGCATGCTTAAAACGCGTTTTCGCACAAATCCGTGCGCGGGTGCTAAAAAGAGCAGCATCGGCATGCTTAGCACGTCGTTTGGTAGAAATCCACGTGCGCGTTCTGCAAAAAGCACCATTTGCATGCACATCTTGTGGTTTTGCAGAAAACTTCATCCGCGTCTACCAAAAGATGCATGTGCATGCTTAAAACGCGTTTTCGCACCAATGCGTGCGCGGGTGCTAAAAAGAGCAGCATCGGCATGCTTAGCACGTCGTTTGGTAGAAATCCACGAGCGCGTTCTGCAAAAAGCACCATTTGCATGCACATCTTGTGGTTTTGCAGAAAACTTCATCCGCGTCTACTAAAAGATGCATGTGCATGCTTAAAACGCGTTTTCGCACAAATGCGTGCGCGGGTGCTAAAAATAGCAGCATCGGCATGCTTAGCACGTCGTTTGGTAGAAATCCACGTGCGCGTTCTGCAAAAAGCACCATTTGCATGCACATCTTGTGGTTTTGCAGAAAACTTCATCCGCGTCTACCAAAAGATGCATGTGCATGCTTCAAACGCGTTTTCGCACAAATGCGTGCGCGGGTGCTAAAAAGAGTAGCATCGGCATGCTTAGCACGTCGTTTCGTAGAAATCTACGTGCGCGTTCTGCCAAAAGCACCATTTGCATGCACATCTTGTGGTTTTGCAGAAAACTTCATCCGCGTCAACCAATAGATGCATGTGCATGCTTAAAACGCGTTTTCGCACAAATCCGTGCGCGGGTGCTAAAAAGAGCAGCAACGGCATGCTTAGCACGTCGTTTGGTAGAAATCCACGTGCGCGTTCTGCAAAAAGCACCATTTGCATGCACATCTTGTGGTTTTGCAGAAAACTTCATCCGCGTCTATCAAAAGATGCATGTGCATGCTTAAAACGCGTTTTCGCACAAATGCGTGCGCGGGTGCTAAAAAGAGCAGCATCGGCATGCTTAGCACGTCGTTTGGTAGAAATCCACGTGCGCGTTCTGCCAAAAGCACCATTTGCATGCACATCTTGTGGTTTTGCAGAAAACTTCATCCGCGTCTACCAAAAGATGCATGTGCATGCTTAAAACGCGTTTTCGCACAAATCCGTGCGCGGGTGCTAAAAAGAGCAGCATCGGCAAGCTTAGCACGTCGTTTGGTAGAAATCCACGTGCGCGTTCTGCAAAAAGCACCATTTGCATGCACATCTTGTGGTTTTGCAGAAAACTTCATCCGCGTCTACCAAAAGATGCATGTGCATGCTTAAAACGCGTTTTCGCACAAATGCGTGCGCGGGTGCTAAAAAGAGCAGCATCGGCATGCTTAGCACGTCGTTTGGTAGAAATAGACGTGCGCGTTCTGCCAAAAGCACCATTTGCATGCACATCTTGTGGTTTTGCAGAAAACTTCATCCGCGTCTACCAAAAGATGCATGTGCATGCTTAAAACGCGTTTTCGCACAAATCCGTGCGCGGGTGCTAAAAAGAGCAGCATCGGCATGCTTAGCACGTCGTTTGGTAGAAATCCACGTGCGCGTTCTGCAAAAAGCACCATTTGCATGCACATCTTGTGGTTTTGCAGAAAACTTCATCCGCGTCTACCAAAAGATGCATGTGCATGCTTAAAACGCGTTTTCGCACAAATGCGTGCGCGGGTGCTAAAAAGAGCAGCATCGGCATGCTTAGCACGTCGTTTGGTAGAAATCCACGTGCGCGTTCTGCCAAAAGCACCATTTGCATGCACATCTTGTGGTTTTGCAGAAAACTTCATCCGCGTCTACCAAAAGATGCATGTGCATGCATAAAACGCGTTTTCGCACAAATCCGTGCGCGGGTGCTAAAAAGAGCAGCATCGGCAAGCTTAGCACATCGTTTGGTAGAAATCCACGTGCGCGTTCTGCAAAACGCACCATTTGCATGCACATCTTGTGGTTTTGCAGAAAACTTCATCCGCGTCTACCAAAAGATGCATGTGCATGCTTAAAACGCGTTTTCGCACAAATGCGTGCGCGGGTGCTAAAAAGAGCAGCATCGGCATGCTTAGCACGTCGTTTGGTAGAAATCCACGTGCGCGTTCTGCAAAAAGCACCATTTGCATGCACATCTTGTGGTTTTGCCGAAACCTTCATCCGCGTCTACCAAAAGATGCATGTGCATGCTTAAAACGCGTTTTCGCACAAATGCGTGCGCGGGTGCTAAAAAGAGCAGCATCGGCATGCTTAGCACGTCGTTTGGTAGAAATCCACGTGCGCGTTCTGCGAAAAGCACCATTTGCATGCACATCTTGTGGTTTTGCAGAAAACTTCATCCGCGTCTACCAAAAGATGCATGTGCATGCTTAAAACGCGTTTTCGCACAAATGCGTGCGCGGGTGCTAAAAAGAGCAGCATCGGCATGCTTAGCACGTCGTTTGGTAGAAATCCACGTGCGCGTTCTGCCAAAAGCACCATTTGCATGCACATCTTGTGGTTTTGCAGAAAACTTCATCCGCGTCTACCAAAAGATGCATGTGCATGATTAAAACGCGTTTTCGCACAAATGCGTGCGCGGGTGCTAAAAAGAGCAGCATCGGCATGCTTAGCACGTCGTTTGGTAGAAATCCACGTGCGCGTTCTGCAAAAAGCACCATTTGCATGCACATCTTGTGGTTTTGCAGAAAACTTCATCCGCGTCTACCAAAAGATGCATGTGCATGCTTAAAACGCGTTTTCGCACAAATGCGTGCGCGGGTGCTAAAAAGAGCAGCATCGGCATGCTTAGCACGTCGTTTGGTAGAAATCCACGTGCGCGTTCAGCCAAAAGCACCATTTGCATGCACATCTTGTGGTTTTGCAGCAAACTTCATCCGCGTCTACCAAAAGATGCATGTGCATGCTTAAAACGCGTTTTCGCACAAATCCGTGCGCGGGTGCTAAAAAGAGCAGCATCGGCATGCTTAGCACGTCGTTTGGTAGAAATCCACGTGCGCGTTCTGCAAAAAGCACCATTTGCATGCACATCTTGTGGTTTTGCAGAAAACTTCATCCGCGTCTACCAAAAGATGCATGTGCATGCTTAAAACGCGTTTTCGCACAAACGCGTGCGCGGGTGCTAAAAAGAGCAGCATCGGCATGCTTAGCACGTCGTTTGGTAGAAATCCACGAGCGCGTTCTGCAAAAAGCACCATTTGCATGCACATCTTGTGGTTTTGCAGAAAACTTCATCCGCGTCTACCAAAAGATGCATGTGCATGCTTAAAACGCGTTTTCGCACAAATGCGTGCGCGGGTGCTAAAAAGAGCAGCATCGGCATGCTTAGCACGTCGTTTGGTAGAAATCCACGTGCGCGTTCTGCCAAAAGCACCATTTGCATGCACATCTTGTGGTTTTGCAGAAAACTTCATCCGCGTCTACCAAAAGATGCATGTGCATGCTTAAAACGCGTTTTCGCACAAATCCGTGCGCGGGTGCTAAAAAGAGCAGCATCGGCATGCTTAGCACGTCGTTTGGTAGAAATCCACGTGCGCGTTCTGCAAAAAGCACCATTTGCATGCACATCTTGTGGTTTTGCAGAAAACTTCATCCGCGTCTACCAAAAGATGCATGTGCATGCTTAAAACGCGTTTTCGCACAAATGCGTGCGCGGGTGCTAAAAAGAGCAGCATCGGCATGCTTAGCACGTTGTTTGGTAGAAATCCACGTGCGCGTTCTGCAAAAAGCACCATTTGCATGCACATCTTGTGGTTTTGCAGAAAACTTCATCCGCGTCTACCAAAAGATGCATGTGCATGCTTAAAACGCGTTTTCGCACAAATCCGTGCGCGGGTGCTAAAAAGAGCAGCATCGGCATGCTTAGCACGTCGTTTGGTAGAAATCCACGTGCGCGTTCTGCAAAAAGCACCATTTGCATGCACATCTTGTGGTTTTGCAGAAAACTTCATCCGCGTCTACCAAAAGATGCATGTGCATGCTTAAAACGCGTTTTCGCACAAATGCGTGCGCGGGTGCTAAAAATAGCAGCATCGGCATGCTTAGCACGTCGTTTGGTAGAAATCCACGTGCGCGTTCTGCAAAAAGCACCATTTGCATGCACATCTTGTGGTTTTGCAGAAAACTTCATCCGCGTCTACCAAAAGATGCATGTGCATGCTTAAAACGCGTTTTCGCACAAATCCGTGCGCGGGTGCTAAAAAGAGCAGCATCGGCATGCTTAGCACGTCGTTTGGTAGAAATATACGTGCGCGTTCTGCCAAAAGCACCATTTGCATGCACATCTTGTGGTTTTGCAGAAAACTTCATCCGCGTCTACCAAAAGATGCATGTGCATGCTTAAAACGCGTTTTCGCACAAATCCGTGCGCGGGTGCTAAAAAGAGCAGCATCGGCATGCTTAGCACGTCGTTTGGTAGAAATCCACGTGCGCGTTCTGCAAAAAGCACCATTTGCATGCACATCTTGTGGTTTTGCAGAAAACTTCATCCGCGTCTACCAAAAGATGCATGTGCATGCTTAAAACGCGTTTTCGCACAAATGCGTGCGCGGGTGCTAAAAAGAGCAGCATCGGCATGCTTAGCACGTCGTTTGGTAGAAATCCACGTGCGCGTTCTGCCAAAAGCACCATTTGCATGCACATCTTGTGGTTTTGCAGAAAACTTCATCCGCGTCTACCAAAAGATGCATGTGCATGCATAAAACGCGTTTTCGCACAAATCCGTGCGCGGGTGCTAAAAAGAGCAGCATCGGCAAGCTTAGCACATCGTTTGGTAGAAATCCACGTGCGCGTTCTGCAAAACGCACCATTTGCATGCACATCTTGTGGTTTTGCAGAAAACTTCATCCGCGTCTACCAAAAGATGCATGTGCATGCTTAAAATGCGTTTTCGCACAAATGCGTGCGCGGGTGCTAAAAAGAGCAGCATCGGCATGCTTAGCACGTCGTTTGGTAGAAATCCGCGTGCGCGTTCTGCAAAAAGCACCATTTGCATGCACATCTTGTGGTTTTGCAGAAACCTTCATCCGCGTCTACCAAAAGATGCATGTGCATGCTTAAAACGCGTTTTCGCACAAATGCGTGCGCGGGTGCTAAAAAGAGCAGCATCGGCATGCTTAGCACGTCGTTTGGTAGAAATCCACGTGCGCGTTCTGCAAAAAGCACCATTTGCATGCACATCTTGTGGTTTTGCAGAAAACTTCATCCGCGTCTACCAAAAGATGCATGTGCATGCTTAAAACGCGTTTTCGCACAAATGCGTGCGCGGGTGCTAAAAAGAGCAGCATCGGCATGCTTAGCACGTCGTTTGGTAGAAATCCACGTGCGCGTTCTGCCAAAAGCACCATTTGCATGCACATCTTGTGGTTTTGCAGAAAACTTCATCCGCGTCTACCAAAAGATGCATGTGCATGATTAAAACGCGTTTTCGCACAAATGCGTGCGCGGGTGCTAAAAAGAGCAGCATCGGCATGCTTAGCACGTCGTTTGGTAGAAATCCACGTGCGCGTTCTGCAAAAAGCACCATTTGCATGCACATCTTGTGGTTTTGCAGAAAACTTCATCCGCGTCTACCAAAAGATGCATGTGCATGCTTAAAACGCGTTTTCGCACAAATGCGTGCGCGGGTGCTAAAAAGAGCAGCATCGGCATGCTTAGCACGTCGTTTGGTAGAAATCCACGAGCGCGTTCTGCAAAAAGCACCATTTGCATGCACATCTTGTGGTTTTGCAGAAAACTTCATCCGCGTCTACCAAAAGATGCATGTGCATGCTTAAAACGCGTTTTCGCACAAATGCGTGCGCGGGTGCTAAAAAGAGCAGCATCGGCATGCTTAGCACGTCGTTTGGTAGAAATCCACGTGCGCGTTCTGCCAAAAGCACCATTTGCATGCACATCTTGTGGTTTTGCAGAAAACTTCATCCGCGTCTACCAAAAGATGCATGTGCATGCTTAAAACGCGTTTTCGCACAAATCCGTGCGCGGGTGCTAAAAAGAGCAGCATCGGCATGCTTAGCACGTCGTTTGGTAGAAATCCACGTGCGCGTTCAGCCAAAAGCACCATTTGCATGCACATCTTGTGGTTTTGCAGCAAACTTCATCCGCGTCTACCAAAAGATGCATGTGCATGCTTAAAACGCGTTTTCGCACAAATCCGTGCGCGGGTGCTAAAAAGAGCAGCATCGGCATGCTTAGCACGTCGTTTGGTAGAAATCCACGTGCGCGTTCTGCAAAAAGCACCATTTGCATGCACATCTTGTGGTTTTGCAGAAAACTTCATCCGCGTCTACCAAAAGATGCATGTGCATGCTTAAAACGCGTTTTCGCACAAACGCGTGCGCGGGTGCTAAAAAGAGCAGCATCGGCATGCTTAGCACGTCGTTTGGTAGAAATCAACGAGCGCGTTCTGCAAAAAGCACCATTTGCATGCACATCTTGTGGTTTTGCAGAAAACTTCATCCGCGTCTACCAAAAGATGCATGTGCATGCTTAAAACGCGTTTTCGCACAAATGCGTGCGCGGGTGCTAAAAAGAGCAGCATCGGCATGCTTAGCACGTCGTTTGGTAGAAATCCACGTGCGCGTTCTGCCAAAAGCACCATTTGCATGCACATCTTGTGGTTTTGCAGAAAACTTCATCCGCGTCTACCAAAAGATGCATGTGCATGCTTAAAACGCGTTTTCGCACAAATCCGTGCGCGGGTGCTAAAAAGAGCAGCATCGGCATGCTTAGCACGTCGTTTGGTAGAAATCCACGTGCGCGTTCTGCAAAAAGCACCATTTGCATGCACATCTTGTGGTTTTGCAGAAAACTTCATCCGCGTCTACCAAAAGATGCATGTGCATGCTTAAAACGCGTTTTCGCACAAATGCGTGCGCGGGTGCTAAAAAGAGCAGCATCGGCATGCTTAGCACGTCGTTTGGTAGAAATCCACGTGCGCGTTCTGCCAAAAGCACCATTTGCATGCACATCTTGTGGTTTTGCAGAAAACTTCATCCGCGTCTACCAAAAGATGCATGTGCATGATTAAAACGCGTTTTCGCACAAATGCGTGCGCGGGTGCTAAAAAGAGCAGCATCGGCATGCTTAGCACGTCGTTTGGTAGAAATCCACGTGCGCGTTCTGCAAAAAGCACCATTTGCATGCACATTTTGTGGTTTTGCAGAAAACTTCATCCGCGTCTACCAAAAGATGCATGTGCATGCTTAAAACGCGTTTTCGCACAAATGCGTGCGCGGGTGCTAAAAAGAGCAGCATCGGCATGCTTAGCACGTCGTTTGGTAGAAATCCACGTGCGCGTTCAGCCAAAAGCACCATTTGCATGCACATCTTGTGGTTTTGCAGCAAACTTCATCCGCGTCTACCAAAAGATGCATGTGCATGCTTAAAACGCGTTTTCGCACAAATCCGTGCGCGGGTGCTAAAAAGAGCAGCATCGGCATGCTTAGCACGTCGTTTGGTAGAAATCCACGTGCGCGTTCTGCAAAAAGCACCATTTGCATGCACATCTTGTGGTTTTGCAGAAAACTTCATCCGCGTCTACCAAAAGATGCATGTGCATGCTTAAAACGCGTTTTCGCACAAACGCGTGCGCGGGTGCTAAAAAGAGCAGCATCGGCATGCTTAGCACGTCGTTTGGTAGAAATCCACGAGCGCGTTCTGCAAAAAGCACCATTTGCATGCACATCTTGTGGTTTTGCAGAAAACTTCATCCGCGTCTACCAAAAGATGCATGTGCATGCTTAAAACGCGTTTTCGCACAAATGCGTGCGCGGGTGCTAAAAAGAGCAGCATCGGCATGCTTAGCACGTCGTTTGGTAGAAATCCACGTGCGCGTTCTGCCAAAAGCACCATTTGCATGCACATCTTGTGGTTTTGCAGAAAACTTCATCCGCGTCTACCAAAAGATGCATGTGCATGCTTAAAACGCGTTTTCGCACAAATCCGTGCGCGGGTGCTAAAAAGAGCAGCATCGGCATGCTTAGCACGTCGTTTGGTAGAAATCCACGTGCGCGTTCTGCAAAAAGCACCATTTGCATGCACATCTTGTGGTTTTGCAGAAAACTTCATCCGCGTCTACCAAAAGATGCATGTGCATGCTTAAAACGCGTTTTCGCACAAATGCGTGCGCGGGTGCTAAAAAGAGCAGCATCGGCATGCTTAGCACGTTGTTTGGTAGAAATCCACGTGCGCGTTCTGCAAAAAGCACCATTTGCATGCACATCTTGTGGTTTTGCAGAAAACTTCATCCGCGTCTACCAAAAGATGCATGTGCATGCTTAAAACGCGTTTTCGCACAAATCCGTGCGCGGGTGCTAAAAAGAGCAGCATCGGCATGCTTAGCACGTCGTTTGGTAGAAATCCACGTGCGCGTTCTGCAAAAAGCACCATTTGCATGCACATCTTGTGGTTTTGCAGAAAACTTCATCCGCGTCTACCAAAAGATGCATGTGCATGCTTAAAACGCGTTTTCGCACAAATGCGTGCGCGGGTGCTAAAAATAGCAGCATCGGCATGCTTAGCACGTCGTTTGGTAGAAATCCACGTGCGCGTTCTGCAAAAAGCACCATTTGCATGCACATCTTGTGGTTTTGCAGAAAACTTCATCCGCGTCTACCAAAAGATGCATGTGCATGCTTAAAACGCGTTTTCGCACAAATCCGTGCGCGGGTGCTAAAAAGAGCAGCATCGGCATGCTTAGCACGTCGTTTGGTAGAAATATACGTGCGCGTTCTGCCAAAAGCACCATTTGCATGCACATCTTGTGGTTTTGCAGAAAACTTCATCCGCGTCTACCAAAAGATGCATGTGCATGCTTAAAACGCGTTTTCGCACAAATCCGTGCGCGGGTGCTAAAAAGAGCAGCATCGGCATGCTTAGCACGTCGTTTGGTAGAAATCCACGTGCGCGTTCTGCAAAAAGCACCATTTGCATGCACATCTTGTGGTTTTGCAGAAAACTTCATCCGCGTCTACCAAAAGATGCATGTGCATGCTTAAAACGCGTTTTCGCACAAATGCGTGCGCGGGTGCTAAAAAGAGCAGCATCGGCATGCTTAGCACGTCGTTTGGTAGAAATCCACGTGCGCGTTCTGCCAAAAGCACCATTTGCATGCACATCTTGTGGTTTTGCAGAAAACTTCATCCGCGTCTACCAAAAGATGCATGTGCATGCATAAAACGCGTTTTCGCACAAATCCGTGCGCGGGTGCTAAAAAGAGCAGCATCGGCAAGCTTAGCACATCGTTTGGTAGAAATCCACGTGCGCGTTCTGCAAAACGCACCATTTGCATGCACATCTTGTGGTTTTGCAGAAAACTTCATCCGCGTCTACCAAAAGATGCATGTGCATGCTTAAAACGCGTTTTCGCACAAATGCGTGCGCGGGTGCTAAAAAGAGCAGCATCGGCATGCTTAGCACGTCGTTTGGTAGAAATCCACGTGCGCGTTCTGCAAAAAGCACCATTTGCATGCACATCTTGTGGTTTTGCAGAAACCTTCATCCGCGTCTACCAAAAGATGCATGTGCATGCTTAAAACGCGTTTTCGCACAAATGCGTGCGCGGGTGCTAAAAAGAGCAGCATCGGCATGCTTAGCACGTCGTTTGGTAGAAATCCACGTGCGCGTTCTGCAAAAAGCACCATTTGCATGCACATCTTGTGGTTTTGCAGAAAACTTCATCCGCGTCTACCAAAAGATGCATGTGCATGCTTAAAACGCGTTTTCGCACAAATGCGTGCGCGGGTGCTAAAAAGAGCAGCATCGGCATGCTTAGCACGTCGTTTGGTAGAAATCCACGTGCGCGTTCTGCCAAAAGCACCATTTGCATGCACATCTTGTGGTTTTGCAGAAAACTTCATCCGCGTCTACCAAAAGATGCATGTGCATGATTAAAACGCGTTTTCGCACAAATGCGTGCGCGGGTGCTAAAAAGAGCAGCATCGGCATGCTTAGCACGTCGTTTGGTAGAAATCCACGTGCGCGTTCTGCAAAAAGCACCATTTGCATGCACATCTTGTGGTTTTGCAGAAAACTTCATCCGCGTCTACCAAAAGATGCATGTGCATGCTTAAAACGCGTTTTCGCACAAACGCGTGCGCGGGTGCTAAAAAGAGCAGCATCGGCATGCTTAGCACGTCGTTTGGTAGAAATCCACGAGCGCGTTCTGCAAAAAGCACCATTTGCATGCACATCTTGTGGTTTTGCAGAAAACTTCATCCGCGTCTACCAAAAGATGCATGTGCATGCTTAAAACGCGTTTTCGCACAAATGCGTGCGCGGGTGCTAAAAAGAGCAGCATCGGCATGCTTAGCACGTCGTTTGGTAGAAATCCACGTGCGCGTTCTGCCAAAAGCACCATTTGCATGCACATCTTGTGGTTTTGCAGAAAACTTCATCCGCGTCTACCAAAAGATGCATGTGCATGCTTAAAACGCGTTTTCGCACAAATCCGTGCGCGGGTGCTAAAAAGAGCAGCATCGGCATGCTTAGCACGTCGTTTGGTAGAAATCCACGTGCGCGTTCTGCAAAAAGCACCATTTGCATGCACATCTTGTGGTTTTGCAGAAAACTTCATCCGCGTCTACCAAAAGATGCATGTGCATGCTTAAAACGCGTTTTCGCACAAATGCGTGCGCGGGTGCTAAAAAGAGCAGCATCGGCATGCTTAGCACGTTGTTTAGTAGAAATCCACGTGCGCGTTCTGCAAAAAGCACCATTTGCATGCACATCTTGTGGTTTTGCAGAAAACTTCATCCGCGTCTACCAAAAGATGCATGTGCATGCTTAAAACGCGTTTTCGCACAAATCCGTGCGCGGGTGCTAAAAAGAGCAGCATCGGCATGCTTAGCACGTCGTTTGGTAGAAATCCACGTGCGCGTTCTGCAAAAAGCACCATTTGCATGCACATCTTGTGGTTTTGCAGAAAACTTCATCCGCGTCTACCAAAAGATGCATGTGCATGCTTAAAACGCGTTTTCGCACAAATGCGTGCGCGGGTGCTAAAAATAGCAGCATCGGCATGCTTAGCACGTCGTTTGGTAGAAATCCACGTGCGCGTTCTGCAAAAAGCACCATTTGCATGCACATCTTGTGGTTTTGCAGAAAACTTCATCCGCGTCTACCAAAAGATGCATGTGCATGCTTAAAACGCGTTTTCGCACAAATCCGTGCGCGGGTGCTAAAAAGAGCAGCATCGGCATGCTTAGCACGTCGTTTGGTAGAAATATACGTGCGCGTTCTGCCAAAAGCACCATTTGCATGCACATCTTGTGGTTTTGCAGAAAACTTCATCCGCGTCTACCAAAAGATGCATGTGCATGCTTAAAACGCGTTTTCGCACAAATCCGTGCGCGGGTGCTAAAAAGAGCAGCATCGGCATGCTTAGCACGTCGTTTGGTAGAAATCCACGTGCGCGTTCTGCAAAAAGCACCATTTGCATGCACATCTTGTGGTTTTGCAGAAAACTTCATCCGCGTCTACCAAAAGATGCATGTGCATGCTTAAAACGCGTTTTCGCACAAATGCGTGCGCGGGTGCTAAAAAGAGCAGCATCGGCATGCTTAGCACGTCGTTTGGTAGAAATCCACGTGCGCGTTCTGCCAAAAGCACCATTTGCATGCACATCTTGTGGTTTTGCAGAAAACTTCATCCGCGTCTACCAAAAGATGCATGTGCATGCATAAAACGCGTTTTCGCACAAATCCGTGCGCGGGTGCTAAAAAGAGCAGCATCGGCAAGCTTAGCACATCGTTTGGTAGAAATCCACGTGCGCGTTCTGCAAAACGCACCATTTGCATGCACATCTTGTGGTTTTGCAGAAAACTTCATCCGCGTCTACCAAAAGATGCATGTGCATGCTTAAAACGCGTTTTCGCACAAATGCGTGCGCGGGTGCTAAAAAGAGCAGCATCGGCATGCTTAGCACGTCGTTTGGTAGAAATCCGCGTGCGCGTTCTGCAAAAAGCACCATTTGCATGCACATCTTGTGGTTTTGCAGAAACCTTCATCCGCGTCTACCAAAAGATGCATGTGCATGCTTAAAACGCGTTTTCGCACAAATGCGTGCGCGGGTGCTAAAAAGAGCAGCATCGGCATGCTTAGCACGTCGTTTGGTAGAAATCCACGTGCGCGTTCTGCAAAAAGCACCATTTGCATGCACATCTTGTGGTTTTGCAGAAAACTTCATCCGCGTCTACCAAAAGATGCATGTGCATGCTTAAAACGCGTTTTCGCACAAATGCGTGCGCGGGTGCTAAAAAGAGCAGCATCGGCATGCTTAGCACGTCGTTTGGTAGAAATCCACGTGCGCGTTCTGCCAAAAGCACCATTTGCATGCACATCTTGTGGTTTTGCAGAAAACTTCATCCGCGTCTACCAAAAGATGCATGTGCATGATTAAAACGCGTTTTCGCACAAATGCGTGCGCGGGTGCTAAAAAGAGCAGCATCGGCATGCTTAGCACGTCGTTTGGTAGAAATCCACGTGCGCGTTCTGCAAAAAGCACCATTTGCATGCACATCTTGTGGTTTTGCAGAAAACTTCATCCGCGTCTACCAAAAGATGCATGTGCATGCTTAAAACGCGTTTTCGCACAAATGCGTGCGCGGGTGCTAAAAAGAGCAGCATCGGCATGCTTAGCACGTCGTTTGGTAGAAATCCACGAGCGCGTTCTGCAAAAAGCACCATTTGCATGCACATCTTGTGGTTTTGCAGAAAACTTCATCCGCGTCTACCAAAAGATGCATGTGCATGCTTAAAACGCGTTTTCGCACAAATGCGTGCGCGGGTGCTAAAAAGAGCAGCATCGGCATGCTTAGCACGTCGTTTGGTAGAAATCCACGTGCGCGTTCTGCCAAAAGCACCATTTGCATGCACATCTTGTGGTTTTGCAGAAAACTTCATCCGCGTCTACCAAAAGATGCATGTGCATGCTTAAAACGCGTTTTCGCACAAATCCGTGCGCGGGTGCTAAAAAGAGCAGCATCGGCATGCTTAGCACGTCGCTTGGTAGAAATCCACGTGCGCGTTCTGCAAAAAGCACCATTTGTATGCACATCTTGTGGTTTTGCAAAAAACTTCATCCGCGTCTACCAAAAGATGCATGTGCATGCTTAAAACGCGTTTTCGCACAAATGCGTGCGCGGGTGCTAAAAAGAGCAGCATCGGCATGCTTAGCACGTTGTTTGGTAGAAATCCACGTGCGCGTTCTGCAAAAAGCACCATTTGCATGCACATCTTGTGGTTTTGCAGAAAACTTCATCCGCGTCTACCAAAAGATGCATGTGCATGCTTAAAACGCGTTTTCGCACAAATCCGTGCGCGGGTGCTAAAAAGAGCAGCATCGGCATGCTTAGCACGTCGTTTGGTAGAAATCCACGTGCGCGTTCTGCAAAAAGCACCATTTGCATGCACATCTTGTGGTTTTGCAGAAAACTTCATCCGCGTCTACCAAAAGATGCATGTGCATGCTTAAAACGCGTTTTCGCACAAATGCGTGCGCGGGTGCTAAAAAGAGCAGCATCGGCATGCTTAGCACGTCGTTTGGTAGAAATCTACGTGCGCGTTCTGCCAAAAGCACCATTTGCATGCACATCTTGTGGTTTTGCAGAAAACTTCATCCGCGTCTACCAAAAGATGCATGTGCATGCTTAAAACGCGTTTTCGCACAAATCCGTGCGCGGGTGCTAAAAAGAGCAGCATCGGCATGCTTAGCACGTCGTTTGGTAGAAATAGACGTGCGCGTTCTGCCAAAAGCACCATTTGCATGCACATCTTGTGGTTTTGCAGAAAACTTCATCCGCGTCTACCAAAAGATGCATGTGCATGCTTAAAACGCGTTTTCGCACAAATCCGTGCGCGGGTGCTAAAAAGAGCAGCATCGGCATGCTTAGCACGTCGTTTGGTAGAAATCCACGTGCGCGTTCTGCAAAAAGCACCATTTGCATGCACATCTTGTGGTTTTGCAGAAAACTTCATCCGCGTCTACCAAAAGATGCATGTGCATGCTTAAAACGCGTTTTCGCACAAATGCGTGCGCGGGTGCTAAAAAGAGCAGCATCGGCATGCTTAGCATGTCGTTTGGTAGAAATCCACGTGCGCGTTCTGCCAAAAGCACCATTTGCATGCACATCTTGTGGTTTTGCAGAAAACTTCATCCGCGTCTACCAAAAGATGCATGTGCATGCATAAAACGCGTTTTCGCACAAATCCGTGCGCGGGTGCTAAAAAGAGCAGCATCGGCAAGCTTAGCACATCGTTTGGTAGAAATCCACGTGCGCGTTCTGCAAAACGCACCATTTGCATGCACATCTTGTGGTTTTGCAGAAAACTTCATCCGCGTCTACCAAAAGATGCATGTGCATGCTTAAAACGCGTTTTCGCACAAACGCGTGCGCGGGTGCTAAAAAGAGCAGCATCGGCATGCTTAGCACGTCGTTTGGTAGAAATCCACGTGCGCGTTCTGCAAAAAGCACCATTTGCATGCACATCTTGTGGTTTTGCAGAAACCTTCATCCGCGTCTACCAAAAGATGCATGTGCATGCTTAAAACGCGTTTTCGCACAAATGCGTGCGCGGGTGCTAAAAAGAGCAGCATCGGCATGCTTAGCACGTCGTTTGGTAGAAATCCACGTGCGCGTTCAGCCAAAAGCACCATTTGCATGCACATCTTGTGGTTTTGCAGCAAACTTCATCCGCGTCTACCAAAAGATGCATGTGCATGCTTAAAACGCGTTTTCGCACAAATCCGTGCGCGGGTGCTAAAAAGAGCAGCATCGGCATGCTTAGCACGTCGTTTGGTAGAAATCCACGTGCGCGTTCTGCAAAAAGCACCATTTGCATGCACATCTTGTGGTTTTGCAGAAAACTTCATCCGCGTCTACCAAAAGATGCATGTGCATGCTTAAAACGCGTTTTCGCACAAACGCGTGCGCGGGTGCTAAAAAGAGCAGCATCGGCATGCTTAGCACGTCGTTTGGTAGAAATCCACGTGCGCGTTCTGCCAAAAGCACCATTTGCATGCACATCTTGTGGTTTTGCAGAAAACTTCATCCGCGTCTACCAAAAGATGCATGTGCATGCTTAAAACGCGTTTTCGCACAAATCCGTGCGCGGGTGCTAAAAAGAGCAGCATCGGCATGCTTAGCACGTCGTTTGGTAGAAATCCACGTGCGCGTTCTGCAAAAAGCACCATTTGCATGCACATCTTGTGGTTTTGCAGAAAACTTCATCCGCGTCTACCAAAAGATGCATGTGCATGCTTAAAACGCGTTTTCGCACAAATGCGTGCGCGGGTGCTAAAAAGAGCAGCATCGGCATGCTTAGCACGTCGTTTGGTAGAAATCCACGTGCGCGTTCTGCCAAAAGCACCATTTGCATGCACATCTTGTGGTTTTGCAGAAAACTTCATCCGCGTCTACCAAAAGATGCATGTGCATGCTTAAAACGCGTTTTCGCACAAATGCGTGCGCGGGTGCTAAAAAGAGCAGCATCGGCATGCTTAGCACGTCGTTTGGTAGAAATCCACGTGCGCGTTCAGCCAAAAGCACCATTTGCATGCACATCTTGTGGTTTTGCAGCAAACTTCATCCGCGTCTACCAAAAGATGCATGTGCATGCTTAAAACGCGTTTTCGCACAAATCCGTGCGCGGGTGCTAAAAAGAGCAGCATCGGCATGCTTAGCACGTCGTTTGGTAGAAATCCACGTGCGCGTTCTGCAAAAAGCACCATTTGCATGCACATCTTGTGGTTTTGCAGAAAACTTCATCCGCGTCTACCAAAAGATGCATGTGCATGCTTAAAACGCGTTTTCGCACAAACGCGTGCGCGGGTGCTAAAAAGAGCAGCATCGGCATGCTTAGCACGTCGTTTGGTAGAAATCCACGAGCGCGTTCTGCAAAAAGCACCATTTGCATGCACATCTTGTGGTTTTGCAGAAAACTTCATCCGCGTCTACCAAAAGATGCATGTGCATGCTTAAAACGCGTTTTCGCACAAATGCGTGCGCGGGTGCTAAAAAGAGCAGCATCGGCATGCTTAGCACGTCGTTTGGTAGAAATCCACGTGCGCGTTCTGCCAAAAGCACCATTTGCATGCACATCTTGTGGTTTTGCAGAAAACTTCATCCGCGTCTACCAAAAGATGCATGTGCATGCTTAAAACGCGTTTTCGCACAAATCCGTGCGCGGGTGCTAAAAAGAGCAGCATCGGCATGCTTAGCACGTCGTTTGGTAGAAATCCACGTGCGCGTTCTGCAAAAAGCACCATTTGCATGCACATCTTGTGGTTTTGCAGAAAACTTCATCCGCGTCTACCAAAAGATGCATGTGCATGCTTAAAACGCGTTTTCGCACAAATGCGTGCGCGGGTGCTAAAAAGAGCAGCATCGGCATGCTTAGCACGTTGTTTGGTAGAAATCCACGTGCGCGTTCTGCAAAAAGCACCATTTGCATGCACATCTTGTGGTTTTGCAGAAAACTTCATCCGCGTCTACCAAAAGATGCATGTGCATGCTTAAAACGCGTTTTCGCACAAATCCGTGCGCGGGTGCTAAAAAGAGCAGCATCGGCATGCTTAGCACGTCGTTTGGTAGAAATCCACGTGCGCGTTCTGCAAAAAGCACCATTTGCATGCACATCTTGTGGTTTTGCAGAAAACTTCATCCGCGTCTACCAAAAGATGCATGTGCATGCTTAAAACGCGTTTTCGCACAAATGCGTGCGCGGGTGCTAAAAATAGCAGCATCGGCATGCTTAGCACGTCGTTTGGTAGAAATCCACGTGCGCGTTCTGCAAAAAGCACCATTTGCATGCACATCTTGTGGTTTTGCAGAAAACTTCATCCGCGTCTACCAAAAGATGCATGTGCATGCTTAAAACGCGTTTTCGCACAAATCCGTGCGCGGGTGCTAAAAAGAGCAGCATCGGCATGCTTAGCACGTCGTTTGGTAGAAATATACGTGCGCGTTCTGCCAAAAGCACCATTTGCATGCACATCTTGTGGTTTTGCAGAAAACTTCATCCGCGTCTACCAAAAGATGCATGTGCATGCTTAAAACGCGTTTTCGCACAAATCCGTGCGCGGGTGCTAAAAAGAGCAGCATCGGCATGCTTAGCACGTCGTTTGGTAGAAATCCACGTGCGCGTTCTGCAAAAAGCACCATTTGCATGCACATCTTGTGGTTTTGCAGAAAACTTCATCCGCGTCTACCAAAAGATGCATGTGCATGCTTAAAACGCGTTTTCGCACAAATGCGTGCGCGGGTGCTAAAAAGAGCAGCATCGGCATGCTTAGCACGTCGTTTGGTAGAAATCCACGTGCGCGTTCTGCCAAAAGCACCATTTGCATGCACATCTTGTGGTTTTGCAGAAAACTTCATCCGCGTCTACCAAAAGATGCATGTGCATGCATAAAACGCGTTTTCGCACAAATCCGTGCGCGGGTGCTAAAAAGAGCAGCATCGGCAAGCTTAGCACATCGTTTGGTAGAAATCCACGTGCGCGTTCTGCAAAACGCACCATTTGCATGCACATCTTGTGGTTTTGCAGAAAACTTCATCCGCGTCTACCAAAAGATGCATGTGCATGCTTAAAACGCGTTTTCGCACAAATGCGTGCGCGGGTGCTAAAAAGAGCAGCATCGGCATGCTTAGCACGTCGTTTGGTAGAAATCCACGTGCGCGTTCTGCAAAAAGCACCATTTGCATGCACATCTTGTGGTTTTGCAGAAACCTTCATCCGCGTCTACCAAAAGATGCATGTGCATGCTTAAAACGCGTTTTCGCACAAATGCGTGCGCGGGTGCTAAAAAGAGCAGCATCGGCATGCTTAGCACGTCGTTTGGTAGAAATCCACGTGCGCGTTCTGCAAAAAGCACCATTTGCATGCACATCTTGTGGTTTTGCAGAAAACTTCATCCGCGTCTACCAAAAGATGCATGTGCATGCTTAAAACGCGTTTTCGCACAAATGCGTGCGCGGGTGCTAAAAAGAGCAGCATCGGCATGCTTAGCACGTCGTTTGGTAGAAATCCACGTGCGCGTTCTGCCAAAAGCACCATTTGCATGCACATCTTGTGGTTTTGCAGAAAACTTCATCCGCGTCTACCAAAAGATGCATGTGCATGATTAAAACGCGTTTTCGCACAAATGCGTGCGCGGGTGCTAAAAAGAGCAGCATCGGCATGCTTAGCACGTCGTTTGGTAGAAATCCACGTGCGCGTTCTGCAAAAAGCACCATTTGCATGCACATCTTGTGGTTTTGCAGAAAACTTCATCCGCGTCTACCAAAAGATGCATGTGCATGCTTAAAACGCGTTTTCGCACAAACGCGTGCGCGGGTGCTAAAAAGAGCAGCATCGGCATGCTTAGCACGTCGTTTGGTAGAAATCCACGAGCGCGTTCTGCAAAAAGCACCATTTGCATGCACATCTTGTGGTTTTGCAGAAAACTTCATCCGCGTCTACCAAAAGATGCATGTGCATGCTTAAAACGCGTTTTCGCACAAATGCGTGCGCGGGTGCTAAAAAGAGCAGCATCGGCATGCTTAGCACGTCGTTTGGTAGAAATCCACGTGCGCGTTCTGCCAAAAGCACCATTTGCATGCACATCTTGTGGTTTTGCAGAAAACTTCATCCGCGTCTACCAAAAGATGCATGTGCATGCTTAAAACGCGTTTTCGCACAAATCCGTGCGCGGGTGCTAAAAAGAGCAGCATCGGCATGCTTAGCACGTCGTTTGGTAGAAATCCACGTGCGCGTTCTGCAAAAAGCACCATTTGCATGCACATCTTGTGGTTTTGCAGAAAACTTCATCCGCGTCTACCAAAAGATGCATGTGCATGCTTAAAACGCGTTTTCGCACAAATGCGTGCGCGGGTGCTAAAAAGAGCAGCATCGGCATGCTTAGCACGTTGTTTGGTAGAAATCCACGTGCGCGTTCTGCAAAAAGCACCATTTGCATGCACATCTTGTGGTTTTGCAGAAAACTTCATCCGCGTCTACCAAAAGATGCATGTGCATGCTTAAAACGCGTTTTCGCACAAATCCGTGCGCGGGTGCTAAAAAGAGCAGCATCGGCATGCTTAGCACGTCGTTTGGTAGAAATCCACGTGCGCGTTCTGCAAAAAGCACCATTTGCATGCACATCTTGTGGTTTTGCAGAAAACTTCATCCGCGTCTACCAAAAGATGCATGTGCATGCTTAAAACGCGTTTTCGCACAAATGCGTGCGCGGGTGCTAAAAATAGCAGCATCGGCATGCTTAGCACGTCGTTTGGTAGAAATCCACGTGCGCGTTCTGCAAAAAGCACCATTTGCATGCACATCTTGTGGTTTTGCAGAAAACTTCATCCGCGTCTACCAAAAGATGCATGTGCATGCTTAAAACGCGTTTTCGCACAAATCCGTGCGCGGGTGCTAAAAAGAGCAGCATCGGCATGCTTAGCACGTCGTTTGGTAGAAATATACGTGCGCGTTCTGCCAAAAGCACCATTTGCATGCACATCTTGTGGTTTTGCAGAAAACTTCATCCGCGTCTACCAAAAGATGCATGTGCATGCTTAAAACGCGTTTTCGCACAAATCCGTGCGCGGGTGCTAAAAAGAGCAGCATCGGCATGCTTAGCACGTCGTTTGGTAGAAATCCACGTGCGCGTTCTGCAAAAAGCACCATTTGCATGCACATCTTGTGGTTTTGCAGAAAACTTCATCCGCGTCTACCAAAAGATGCATGTGCATGCTTAAAACGCGTTTTCGCACAAATGCGTGCGCGGGTGCTAAAAAGAGCAGCATCGGCATGCTTAGCACGTCGTTTGGTAGAAATCCACGTGCGCGTTCTGCCAAAAGCACCATTTGCATGCACATCTTGTGGTTTTGCAGAAAACTTCATCCGCGTCTACCAAAAGATGCATGTGCATGCATAAAACGCGTTTTCGCACAAATCCGTGCGCGGGTGCTAAAAAGAGCAGCATCGGCAAGCTTAGCACATCGTTTGGTAGAAATCCACGTGCGCGTTCTGCAAAACGCACCATTTGCATGCACATCTTGTGGTTTTGCAGAAAACTTCATCCGCGTCTACCAAAAGATGCATGTGCATGCTTAAAACGCGTTTTCGCACAAATGCGTGCGCGGGTGCTAAAAAGAGCAGCATCGGCATGCTTAGCACGTCGTTTGGTAGAAATCCGCGTGCGCGTTCTGCAAAAAGCGCCATTTGCATGCACATCTTGTGGTTTTGCAGAAACCTTCATCCGCGTCTACCAAAAGATGCATGTGCATGCTTAAAACGCGTTTTCGCACAAATGCGTGCGCGGGTGCTAAAAAGAGCAGCATCGGCATGCTTAGCACGTCGTTTGGTAGAAATCCACGTGCGCGTTCTGCAAAAAGCACCATTTGCATGCACATCTTGTGGTTTTGCAGAAAACTTCATCCGCGTCTACCAAAAGATGCATGTGCATGCTTAAAACGCGTTTTCGCACAAATGCGTGCGCGGGTGCTAAAAAGAGCAGCATCGGCATGCTTAGCACGTCGTTTGGTAGAAATCCACGTGCGCGTTCTGCCAAAAGCACCATTTGCATGCACATCTTGTGGTTTTGCAGAAAACTTCATCCGCGTCTACCAAAAGATGCATGTGCATGATTAAAACGCGTTTTCGCACAAATGCGTGCGCGGGTGCTAAAAAGAGCAGCATCGGCATGCTTAGCACGTCGTTTGGTAGAAATCCACGTGCGCGTTCTGCAAAAAGCACCATTTGCATGCACATCTTGTGGTTTTGCAGAAAACTTCATCCGCGTCTACCAAAAGATGCATGTGCATGCTTAAAACGCGTTTTCGCACAAATGCGTGCGCGGGTGCTAAAAAGAGCAGCATCGGCATGCTTAGCACGTCGTTTGGTAGAAATCCACGAGCGCGTTCTGCAAAAAGCACCATTTGCATGCACATCTTGTGGTTTTGCAGAAAACTTCATCCGCGTCTACCAAAAGATGCATGTGCATGCTTAAAACGCGTTTTCGCACAAATGCGTGCGCGGGTGCTAAAAAGAGCAGCATCGGCATGCTTAGCACGTCGTTTGGTAGAAATCCACGTGCGCGTTCTGCCAAAAGCACCATTTGCATGCACATCTTGTGGTTTTGCAGAAAACTTCATCCGCGTCTACCAAAAGATGCATGTGCATGCTTAAAACGCGTTTTCGCACAAATCCGTGCGCGGGTGCTAAAAAGAGCAGCATCGGCATGCTTAGCACGTCGCTTGGTAGAAATCCACGTGCGCGTTCTGCAAAAAGCACCATTTGTATGCACATCTTGTGGTTTTGCAAAAAACTTCATCCGCGTCTACCAAAAGATGCATGTGCATGCTTAAAACGCGTTTTCGCACAAATGCGTGCGCGGGTGCTAAAAAGAGCAGCATCGGCATGCTTAGCACGTTGTTTGGTAGAAATCCACGTGCGCGTTCTGCAAAAAGCACCATTTGCATGCACATCTTGTGGTTTTGCAGAAAACTTCATCCGCGTCTACCAAAAGATGCATGTGCATGCTTAAAACGCGTTTTCGCACAAATCCGTGCGCGGGTGCTAAAAAGAGCAGCATCGGCATGCTTAGCACGTCGTTTGGTAGAAATCCACGTGCGCGTTCTGCAAAAAGCACCATTTGCATGCACATCTTGTGGTTTTGCAGAAAACTTCATCCGCGTCTACCAAAAGATGCATGTGCATGCTTAAAACGCGTTTTCGCACAAATGCGTGCGCGGGTGCTAAAAAGAGCAGCATCGGCATGCTTAGCACGTCGTTTGGTAGAAATCTACGTGCGCGTTCTGCCAAAAGCACCATTTGCATGCACATCTTGTGGTTTTGCAGAAAACTTCATCCGCGTCTACCAAAAGATGCATGTGCATGCTTAAAACGCGTTTTCGCACAAATCCGTGCGCGGGTGCTAAAAAGAGCAGCATCGGCATGCTTAGCACGTCGTTTGGTAGAAATAGACGTGCGCGTTCTGCCAAAAGCACCATTTGCATGCACATCTTGTGGTTTTGCAGAAAACTTCATCCGCGTCTACCAAAAGATGCATGTGCATGCTTAAAACGCGTTTTCGCACAAATCCGTGCGCGGGTGCTAAAAAGAGCAGCATCGGCATGCTTAGCACGTCGTTTGGTAGAAATCCACGTGCGCGTTCTGCAAAAAGCACCATTTGCATGCACATCTTGTGGTTTTGCAGAAAACTTCATCCGCGTCTACCAAAAGATGCATGTGCATGCTTAAAACGCGTTTTCGCACAAATGCGTGCGCGGGTGCTAAAAAGAGCAGCATCGGCATGCTTAGCACGTCGTTTGGTAGAAATCCACGTGCGCGTTCTGCCAAAAGCACCATTTGCATGCACATCTTGTGGTTTTGCAGAAAACTTCATCCGCGTCTACCAAAAGATGCATGTGCATGCATAAAACGCGTTTTCGCACAAATCCGTGCGCGGGTGCTAAAAAGAGCAGCATCGGCAAGCTTAGCACATCGTTTGGTAGAAATCCACGTGCGCGTTCTGCAAAACGCACCATTTGCATGCACATCTTGTGGTTTTGCAGAAAACTTCATCCGCGTCTACCAAAAGATGCATGTGCATGCTTAAAACGCGTTTTCGCACAAATGCGTGCGCGGGTGCTAAAAAGAGCAGCATCGGCATGCTTAGCACGTCGTTTGGTAGAAATCCACGTGCGCGTTCTGCAAAAAGCACCATTTGCATGCACATCTTGTGGTTTTGCAGAAACCTTCATCCGCGTCTACCAAAAGATGCATGTGCATGCTTAAAACGCGTTTTCGCACAAATGCGTGCGCGGGTGCTAAAAAGAGCAGCATCGGCATGCTTAGCACGTCGTTTGGTAGAAATCCACGTGCGCGTTCTGCAAAAAGCACCATTTGCATGCACATCTTGTGGTTTTGCAGAAAACTTCATCCGCGTCTACCAAAAGATGCATGTGCATGCTTAAAACGCGTTTTCGCACAAATGCGTGCGCGGGTGCTAAAAAGAGCAGCATCGGCATGCTTAGCACGTCGTTTGGTAGAAATCCACGTGCGCGTTCTGCCAAAAGCACCATTTGCATGCACATCTTGTGGTTTTGCAGAAAACTTCATCCGCGTCTACCAAAAGATGCATGTGCATGATTAAAACGCGTTTTCGCACAAATGCGTGCGCGGGTGCTAAAAAGAGCAGCATCGGCATGCTTAGCACGTCGTTTGGTAGAAATCCACGTGCGCGTTCAGCCAAAAGCACCATTTGCATGCACATCTTGTGGTTTTGCAGCAAACTTCATCCGCGTCTACCAAAAGATGCATGTGCATGCTTAAAACGCGTTTTCGCACAAATCCGTGCGCGGGTGCTAAAAAGAGCAGCATCGGCATGCTTAGCACGTCGTTTGGTAGAAATCCACGTGCGCGTTCTGCAAAAAGCACCATTTGCATGCACATCTTGTGGTTTTGCAGAAAACTTCATCCGCGTCTACCAAAAGATGCATGTGCATGCTTAAAACGCGTTTTCGCACAAACGCGTGCGCGGGTGCTAAAAAGAGCAGCATCGGCATGCTTAGCACGTCGTTTGGTAGAAATCCACGAGCGCGTTCTGCAAAAAGCACCATTTGCATGCACATCTTGTGGTTTTGCAGAAAACTTCATCCGCGTCTACCAAAAGATGCATGTGCATGCTTAAAACGCGTTTTCGCACAAATGCGTGCGCGGGTGCTAAAAAGAGCAGCATCGGCATGCTTAGCACGTCGTTTGGTAGAAATCCACGTGCGCGTTCTGCCAAAAGCACCATTTGCATGCACATCTTGTGGTTTTGCAGAAAACTTCATCCGCGTCTACCAAAAGATGCATGTGCATGCTTAAAACGCGTTTTCGCACAAATGCGTGCGCGGGTGCTAAAAAGAGCAGCATCGGCATGCTTAGCACGTCGTTTGGTAGAAATCCACGTGCGCGTTCAGCCAAAAGCACCATTTGCATGCACATCTTGTGGTTTTGCAGCAAACTTCATCCGCGTCTACCAAAAGATGCATGTGCATGCTTAAAACGCGTTTTCGCACAAATCCGTGCGCGGGTGCTAAAAAGAGCAGCATCGGCATGCTTAGCACGTCGTTTGGTAGAAATCCACGTGCGCGTTCTGCAAAAAGCACCATTTGCATGCACATCTTGTGGTTTTGCAGAAAACTTCATCCGCGTCTACCAAAAGATGCATGTGCATGCTTAAAACGCGTTTTCGCACAAACGCGTGCGCGGGTGCTAAAAAGAGCAGCATCGGCATGCTTAGCACGTCGTTTGGTAGAAATCCACGAGCGCGTTCTGCAAAAAGCACCATTTGCATGCACATCTTGTGGTTTTGCAGAAAACTTCATCCGCGTCTACCAAAAGATGCATGTGCATGCTTAAAACGCGTTTTCGCACAAATGCGTGCGCGGGTGCTAAAAAGAGCAGCATCGGCATGCTTAGCACGTCGTTTGGTAGAAATCCACGTGCGCGTTCTGCCAAAAGCACCATTTGCATGCACATCTTGTGGTTTTGCAGAAAACTTCATCCGCGTCTACCAAAAGATGCATGTGCATGCTTAAAACGCGTTTTCGCACAAATCCGTGCGCGGGTGCTAAAAAGAGCAGCATCGGCATGCTTAGCACGTCGTTTGGTAGAAATCCACGTGCGCGTTCTGCAAAAAGCACCATTTGCATGCACATCTTGTGGTTTTGCAGAAAACTTCATCCGCGTCTACCAAAAGATGCATGTGCATGCTTAAAACGCGTTTTCGCACAAATGCGTGCGCGGGTGCTAAAAAGAGCAGCATCGGCATGCTTAGCACGTCGTTTGGTAGAAATCCACGTGCGCGTTCTGCCAAAAGCACCATTTGCATGCACATCTTGTGGTTTTGCAGAAAACTTCATCCGCGTCTACCAAAAGATGCATGTGCATGATTAAAACGCGTTTTCGCACAAATGCGTGCGCGGGTGCTAAAAAGAGCAGCATCGGCATGCTTAGCACGTCGTTTGGTAGAAATCCACGTGCGCGTTCTGCAAAAAGCACCATTTGCATGCACATCTTGTGGTTTTGCAGAAAACTTCATCCGCGTCTACCAAAAGATGCATGTGCATGCTTAAAACGCGTTTTCGCACAAATGCGTGCGCGGGTGCTAAAAAGAGCAGCATCGGCATGCTTAGCACGTCGTTTGGTAGAAATCCACGTGCGCGTTCAGCCAAAAGCACCATTTGCATGCACATCTTGTGGTTTTGCAGCAAACTTCATCCGCGTCTACCAAAAGATGCATGTGCATGCTTAAAACGCGTTTTCGCACAAATCCGTGCGCGGGTGCTAAAAAGAGCAGCATCGGCATGCTTAGCACGTCGTTTGGTAGAAATCCACGTGCGCGTTCTGCAAAAAGCACCATTTGCATGCACATCTTGTGGTTTTGCAGAAAACTTCATCCGCGTCTACCAAAAGATGCATGTGCATGCTTAAAACGCGTTTTCGCACAAACGCGTGCGCGGGTGCTAAAAAGAGCAGCATCGGCATGCTTAGCACGTCGTTTGGTAGAAATCCACGAGCGCGTTCTGCAAAAAGCACCATTTGCATGCACATCTTGTGGTTTTGCAGAAAACTTCATCCGCGTCTACCAAAAGATGCATGTGCATGCTTAAAACGCGTTTTCGCACAAATGCGTGCGCGGGTGCTAAAAAGAGCAGCATCGGCATGCTTAGCACGTCGTTTGGTAGAAATCCACGTGCGCGTTCTGCCAAAAGCACCATTTGCATGCACATCTTGTGGTTTTGCAGAAAACTTCATCCGCGTCTACCAAAAGATGCATGTGCATGCTTAAAACGCGTTTTCGCACAAATCCGTGCGCGGGTGCTAAAAAGAGCAGCATCGGCATGCTTAGCACGTCGTTTGGTAGAAATCCACGTGCGCGTTCTGCAAAAAGCACCATTTGCATGCACATCTTGTGGTTTTGCAGAAAACTTCATCCGCGTCTACCAAAAGATGCATGTGCATGCTTAAAACGCGTTTTCGCACAAATGCGTGCGCGGGTGCTAAAAAGAGCAGCATCGGCATGCTTAGCACGTTGTTTGGTAGAAATCCACGTGCGCGTTCTGCAAAAAGCACCATTTGCATGCACATCTTGTGGTTTTGCAGAAAACTTCATCCGCGTCTACCAAAAGATGCATGTGCATGCTTAAAACGCGTTTTCGCACAAATCCGTGCGCGGGTGCTAAAAAGAGCAGCATCGGCATGCTTAGCACGTCGTTTGGTAGAAATCCACGTGCGCGTTCTGCAAAAAGCACCATTTGCATGCACATCTTGTGGTTTTGCAGAAAACTTCATCCGCGTCTACCAAAAGATGCATGTGCATGCTTAAAACGCGTTTTCGCACAAATGCGTGCGCGGGTGCTAAAAATAGCAGCATCGGCATGCTTAGCACGTCGTTTGGTAGAAATCCACGTGCGCGTTCTGCAAAAAGCACCATTTGCATGCACATCTTGTGGTTTTGCAGAAAACTTCATCCGCGTCTACCAAAAGATGCATGTGCATGCTTAAAACGCGTTTTCGCACAAATCCGTGCGCGGGTGCTAAAAAGAGCAGCATCGGCATGCTTAGCACGTCGTTTGGTAGAAATATACGTGCGCGTTCTGCCAAAAGCACCATTTGCATGCACATCTTGTGGTTTTGCAGAAAACTTCATCCGCGTCTACCAAAAGATGCATGTGCATGCTTAAAACGCGTTTTCGCACAAATCCGTGCGCGGGTGCTAAAAAGAGCAGCATCGGCATGCTTAGCACGTCGTTTGGTAGAAATCCACGTGCGCGTTCTGCAAAAAGCACCATTTGCATGCACATCTTGTGGTTTTGCAGAAAACTTCATCCGCGTCTACCAAAAGATGCATGTGCATGCTTAAAACGCGTTTTCGCACAAATGCGTGCGCGGGTGCTAAAAAGAGCAGCATCGGCATGCTTAGCACGTCGTTTGGTAGAAATCCACGTGCGCGTTCTGCCAAAAGCACCATTTGCATGCACATCTTGTGGTTTTGCAGAAAACTTCATCCGCGTCTACCAAAAGATGCATGTGCATGCATAAAACGCGTTTTCGCACAAATCCGTGCGCGGGTGCTAAAAAGAGCAGCATCGGCAAGCTTAGCACATCGTTTGGTAGAAATCCACGTGCGCGTTCTGCAAAACGCACCATTTGCATGCACATCTTGTGGTTTTGCAGAAAACTTCATCCGCGTCTACCAAAAGATGCATGTGCATGCTTAAAACGCGTTTTCGCACAAATGCGTGCGCGGGTGCTAAAAAGAGCAGCATCGGCATGCTTAGCACGTCGTTTGGTAGAAATCCACGTGCGCGTTCTGCAAAAAGCACCATTTGCATGCACATCTTGTGGTTTTGCAGAAACCTTCATCCGCGTCTACCAAAAGATGCATGTGCATGCTTAAAACGCGTTTTCGCACAAATGCGTGCGCGGGTGCTAAAAAGAGCAGCATCGGCATGCTTAGCACGTCGTTTGGTAGAAATCCACGTGCGCGTTCTGCAAAAAGCACCATTTGCATGCACATCTTGTGGTTTTGCAGAAAACTTCATCCGCGTCTACCAAAAGATGCATGTGCATGCTTAAAACGCGTTTTCGCACAAATGCGTGCGCGGGTGCTAAAAAGAGCAGCATCGGCATGCTTAGCACGTCGTTTGGTAGAAATCCACGTGCGCGTTCTGCCAAAAGCACCATTTGCATGCACATCTTGTGGTTTTGCAGAAAACTTCATCCGCGTCTACCAAAAGATGCATGTGCATGATTAAAACGCGTTTTCGCACAAATGCGTGCGCGGGTGCTAAAAAGAGCAGCATCGGCATGCTTAGCACGTCGTTTGGTAGAAATCCACGTGCGCGTTCTGCAAAAAGCACCATTTGCATGCACATCTTGTGGTTTTGCAGAAAACTTCATCCGCGTCTACCAAAAGATGCATGTGCATGCTTAAAACGCGTTTTCGCACAAATGCGTGCGCGGGTGCTAAAAAGAGCAGCATCGGCATGCTTAGCACGTCGTTTGGTAGAAATCCACGTGCGCGTTCAGCCAAAAGCACCATTTGCATGCACATCTTGTGGTTTTGCAGCAAACTTCATCCGCGTCTACCAAAAGATGCATGTGCATGCTTAAAACGCGTTTTCGCACAAATCCGTGCGCGGGTGCTAAAAAGAGCAGCATCGGCATGCTTAGCACGTCGTTTGGTAGAAATCCACGTGCGCGTTCTGCAAAAAGCACCATTTGCATGCACATCTTGTGGTTTTGCAGAAAACTTCATCCGCGTCTACCAAAAGATGCATGTGCATGCTTAAAACGCGTTTTCGCACAAACGCGTGCGCGGGTGCTAAAAAGAGCAGCATCGGCATGCTTAGCACGTCGTTTGGTAGAAATCCACGAGCGCGTTCTGCAAAAAGCACCATTTGCATGCACATCTTGTGGTTTTGCAGAAAACTTCATCCGCGTCTACCAAAAGATGCATGTGCATGCTTAAAACGCGTTTTCGCACAAATGCGTGCGCGGGTGCTAAAAAGAGCAGCATCGGCATGCTTAGCACGTCGTTTGGTAGAAATCCACGTGCGCGTTCTGCCAAAAGCACCATTTGCATGCACATCTTGTGGTTTTGCAGAAAACTTCATCCGCGTCTACCAAAAGATGCATCTGCATGCTTAAAACGCGTTTTCGCACAAATCCGTGCGCGGGTGCTAAAAAGAGCAGCATCGGCATGCTTAGCACGTCGTTTGGTAGAAATCCACGTGCGCGTTCTGCAAAAAGCACCATTTGCATGCACATCTTGTGGTTTTGCAGAAAACTTCATCCGCGTCTACCAAAAGATGCATGTGCATGCTTAAAACGCGTTTTCGCACAAATGCGTGCGCGGGTGCTAAAAAGAGCAGCATCGGCATGCTTAGCACGTTGTTTGGTAGAAATCCACGTGCGCGTTCTGCAAAAAGCACCATTTGCATGCACATCTTGTGGTTTTGCAGAAAACTTCATCCGCGTCTACCAAAAGATGCATGTGCATGCTTAAAACGCGTTTTCGCACAAATCCGTGCGCGGGTGCTAAAAAGAGCAGCATCGGCATGCTTAGCACGTCGTTTGGTAGAAATCCACGTGCGCGTTCTGCAAAAAGCACCATTTGCATGCACATCTTGTGGTTTTGCAGAAAACTTCATCCGCGTCTACCAAAAGATGCATGTGCATGCTTAAAACGCGTTTTCGCACAAATGCGTGCGCGGGTGCTAAAAATAGCAGCATCGGCATGCTTAGCACGTCGTTTGGTAGAAATCCACGTGCGCGTTCTGCAAAAAGCACCATTTGCATGCACATCTTGTGGTTTTGCAGAAAACTTCATCCGCGTCTACCAAAAGATGCATGTGCATGCTTAAAACGCATTTTCGCACAAATCCGTGCGCGGGTGCTAAAAAGAGCAGCATCGGCATGCTTAGCACGTCGTTTGGTAGAAATCCACGTGCGCGTTCTGCAAAAAGCACCATTTGCATGCACATCTTGTGGTTTTGCAGAAAACTTCATCCGCGTCTACCAAAAGATGCATGTGCATGCTTAAAACGCGTTTTCGCACAAACGCGTGCGCGGGTGCTAAAAAGAGCAGCATCGGCATGCTTAGCACGTCGTTTGGTAGAAATCCACGAGCGCGTTCTGCAAAAAGCACCATTTGCATGCACATCTTGTGGTTTTGCACAAAACTTCATCCGCGTCTACCAAAAGATGCATGTGCATGCTTAAAACGCGTTTTCGCACAAATGCGTGCGCGGGTGCTAAAAAGAGCAGCATCCGCATGCTTAGCACGTCGTTTGGTAGAAATCCACGTGCGCGTTCTGCCAAAAGCACCATTTGCATGCACATCTTGTGGTTTTGCAGAAAACTTCATCCGCGTCAACCAATAGATGCATGTGCATGCTTAAAACGCGTTTTCGCACAAATCCGTGCGCGGGTGCTAAAAAGAGCAGCAACGGCATGCTTAGCACGTCGTTTGGTAGAAATCCACGTGCGCGTTCTGCAAAAAGCACCATTTGCATGCACATCTTGTGGTTTTGCAGAAAACTTCATCCGCGTCTATCAAAAGATGCATGTGCATGCTTAAAACGCGTTTTCGCACAAATGCGTGCGCGGGTGCTAAAAAGAGCAGCATCGGCATGCTTAGCACGTCGTTTGGTAGAAATCCACGTGCGCGTTCTGCCAAAAGCACCATTTGCATGCACATCTTGTGGTTTTGCAGAAAACTTCATCCGCGTCTACCAAAAGATGCATGTGCATGCTTAAAACGCGTTTTCGCACAAATCCGTGCGCGGGTGCTAAAAAGAGCAGCATCGGCAAGCTTAGCACGTCGTTTGGTAGAAATCCACGTGCGCGTTCTGCAAAAAGCACCATTTGCATGCACACCTTGTGGTTTTGCAGAAAACTTCATCCGCGTCTACCAAAAGATGCATGTGCATGCTTAAAACGCGTTTTCGCACAAATGCGTGCGCGGGTGCTAAAAAGAGCAGCATCGGCATGCTTAGCACGTCGTTTGGTAGAAATAGACGTGCGCGTTCTGCCAAAAGCACCATTTGCATGCACATCTTGTGGTTTTGCAGAAAACTTCATCCGCGTCTACCAAAAGATGCATGTGCATGCTTAAAACGCGTTTTCGCACAAATCCGTGCGCGGGTGCTAAAAAGAGCAGCATCGGCATGCTTAGCACGTCGTTTGGTAGAAATCCACGTGCGCGTTCTGCAAAAAGCACCATTTGCATGCACATCTTGTGGTTTTGCAGAAAACTTCATCCGCGTCTACCAAAAGATGCATGTGCATGCTTAAAACGCGTTTTCGCACAAATGCGTGCGCGGGTGCTAAAAAGAGCAGCATCGGCATGCTTAGCACGTCGTTTGGTAGAAATCCACGTGCGCGTTCTGCCAAAAGCACCATTTGCATGCACATCTTGTGGTTTTGCAGAAAACTTCATCCGCGTCTACCAAAAGATGCATGTGCATGCATAAAACGCGTTTTCGCACAAATCCGTGCGCGGGTGCTAAAAAGAGCAGCATCGGCAAGCTTAGCACATCGTTTGGTAGAAATCCACGTGCGCGTTCTGCAAAACGCACCATTTGCATGCACATCTTGTGGTTTTGCAGAAAACTTCATCCGCGTCTACCAAAAGATGCATGTGCATGCTTAAAACGCGTTTTCGCACAAATGCGTGCGCGGGTGCTAAAAAGAGCAGCATCGGCATGCTTAGCACGTCGTTTGGTAGAAATCCACGTGCGCGTTCTGCAAAAAGCACCATTTGCATGCACATCTTGTGGTTTTGCCGAAACCTTCATCCGCGTCTACCAAAAGATGCATGTGCATGCTTAAAACGCGTTTTCGCACAAATGCGTGCGCGGGTGCTAAAAAGAGCAGCATCGGCATGCTTAGCACGTCGTTTGGTAGAAATCCACGTGCGCGTTCTGCGAAAAGCACCATTTGCATGCACATCTTGTGGTTTTGCAGAAAACTTCATCCGCGTCTACCAAAAGATGCATGTGCATGCTTAAAACGCGTTTTCGCACAAATGCGTGCGCGGGTGCTAAAAAGAGCAGCATCGGCATGCTTAGCACGTCGTTTGGTAGAAATCCACGTGCGCGTTCTGCCAAAAGCACCATTTGCATGCACATCTTGTGGTTTTGCAGAAAACTTCATCCGCGTCTACCAAAAGATGCATGTGCATGATTAAAACGCGTTTTCGCACAAATGCGTGCGCGGGTGCTAAAAAGAGCAGCATCGGCATGCTTAGCACGTCGTTTGGTAGAAATCCACGTGCGCGTTCTGCAAAAAGCACCATTTGCATGCACATCTTGTGGTTTTGCAGAAAACTTCATCCGCGTCTACCAAAAGATGCATGTGCATGCTTAAAACGCGTTTTCGCACAAATGCGTGCGCGGGTGCTAAAAAGAGCAGCATCGGCATGCTTAGCACGTCGTTTGGTAGAAATCCACGTGCGCGTTCAGCCAAAAGCACCATTTGCATGCACATCTTGTGGTTTTGCAGCAAACTTCATCCGCGTCTACCAAAAGATGCATGTGCATGCTTAAAACGCGTTTTCGCACAAATCCGTGCGCGGGTGCTAAAAAGAGCAGCATCGGCATGCTTAGCACGTCGTTTGGTAGAAATCCACGTGCGCGTTCTGCAAAAAGCACCATTTGCATGCACATCTTGTGGTTTTGCAGAAAACTTCATCCGCGTCTACCAAAAGATGCATGTGCATGCTTAAAACGCGTTTTCGCACAAACGCGTGCGCGGGTGCTAAAAAGAGCAGCATCGGCATGCTTAGCACGTCGTTTGGTAGAAATCCACGAGCGCGTTCTGCAAAAAGCACCATTTGCATGCACATCTTGTGGTTTTGCAGAAAACTTCATCCGCGTCTACCAAAAGATGCATGTGCATGCTTAAAACGCGTTTTCGCACAAATGCGTGCGCGGGTGCTAAAAAGAGCAGCATCGGCATGCTTAGCACGTCGTTTGGTAGAAATCCACGTGCGCGTTCTGCCAAAAGCACCATTTGCATGCACATCTTGTGGTTTTGCAGAAAACTTCATCCGCGTCTACCAAAAGATGCATGTGCATGCTTAAAACGCGTTTTCGCACAAATCCGTGCGCGGGTGCTAAAAAGAGCAGCATCGGCATGCTTAGCACGTCGTTTGGTAGAAATCCACGTGCGCGTTCTGCAAAAAGCACCATTTGCATGCACATCTTGTGGTTTTGCAGAAAACTTCATCCGCGTCTACCAAAAGATGCATGTGCATGCTTAAAACGCGTTTTCGCACAAATGCGTGCGCGGGTGCTAAAAAGAGCAGCATCGGCATGCTTAGCACGTTGTTTGGTAGAAATCCACGTGCGCGTTCTGCAAAAAGCACCATTTGCATGCACATCTTGTGGTTTTGCAGAAAACTTCATCCGCGTCTACCAAAAGATGCATGTGCATGCTTAAAACGCGTTTTCGCACAAATCCGTGCGCGGGTGCTAAAAAGAGCAGCATCGGCATGCTTAGCACGTCGTTTGGTAGAAATCCACGTGCGCGTTCTGCAAAAAGCACCATTTGCATGCACATCTTGTGGTTTTGCAGAAAACTTCATCCGCGTCTACCAAAAGATGCATGTGCATGCTTAAAACGCGTTTTCGCACAAATGCGTGCGCGGGTGCTAAAAATAGCAGCATCGGCATGCTTAGCACGTCGTTTGGTAGAAATCCACGTGCGCGTTCTGCAAAAAGCACCATTTGCATGCACATCTTGTGGTTTTGCAGAAAACTTCATCCGCGTCTACCAAAAGATGCATGTGCATGCTTAAAACGCGTTTTCGCACAAATCCGTGCGCGGGTGCTAAAAAGAGCAGCATCGGCATGCTTAGCACGTCGTTTGGTAGAAATATACGTGCGCGTTCTGCCAAAAGCACCATTTGCATGCACATCTTGTGGTTTTGCAGAAAACTTCATCCGCGTCTACCAAAAGATGCATGTGCATGCTTAAAACGCGTTTTCGCACAAATCCGTGCGCGGGTGCTAAAAAGAGCAGCATCGGCATGCTTAGCACGTCGTTTGGTAGAAATCCACGTGCGCGTTCTGCAAAAAGCACCATTTGCATGCACATCTTGTGGTTTTGCAGAAAACTTCATCCGCGTCTACCAAAAGATGCATGTGCATGCTTAAAACGCGTTTTCGCACAAATGCGTGCGCGGGTGCTAAAAAGAGCAGCATCGGCATGCTTAGCACGTCGTTTGGTAGAAATCCACGTGCGCGTTCTGCCAAAAGCACCATTTGCATGCACATCTTGTGGTTTTGCAGAAAACTTCATCCGCGTCTACCAAAAGATGCATGTGCATGCATAAAACGCGTTTTCGCACAAATCCGTGCGCGGGTGCTAAAAAGAGCAGCATCGGCAAGCTTAGCACATCGTTTGGTAGAAATCCACGTGCGCGTTCTGCAAAACGCACCATTTGCATGCACATCTTGTGGTTTTGCAGAAAACTTCATCCGCGTCTACCAAAAGATGCATGTGCATGCTTAAAATGCGTTTTCGCACAAATGCGTGCGCGGGTGCTAAAAAGAGCAGCATCGGCATGCTTAGCACGTCGTTTGGTAGAAATCCGCGTGCGCGTTCTGCAAAAAGCACCATTTGCATGCACATCTTGTGGTTTTGCAGAAACCTTCATCCGCGTCTACCAAAAGATGCATGTGCATGCTTAAAACGCGTTTTCGCACAAATGCGTGCGCGGGTGCTAAAAAGAGCAGCATCGGCATGCTTAGCACGTCGTTTGGTAGAAATCCACGTGCGCGTTCTGCAAAAAGCACCATTTGCATGCACATCTTGTGGTTTTGCAGAAAACTTCATCCGCGTCTACCAAAAGATGCATGTGCATGCTTAAAACGCGTTTTCGCACAAATGCGTGCGCGGGTGCTAAAAAGAGCAGCATCGGCATGCTTAGCACGTCGTTTGGTAGAAATCCACGTGCGCGTTCTGCCAAAAGCACCATTTGCATGCACATCTTGTGGTTTTGCAGAAAACTTCATCCGCGTCTACCAAAAGATGCATGTGCATGATTAAAACGCGTTTTCGCACAAATGCGTGCGCGGGTGCTAAAAAGAGCAGCATCGGCATGCTTAGCACGTCGTTTGGTAGAAATCCACGTGCGCGTTCTGCAAAAAGCACCATT